>NW_006159731.1:5723238-5782938 GCF_000334495.1 Tupaia belangeri chinensis
ATCCAGATTTCTACCCTAAGTAATATTGGCGATTTAGATGTGACATTGAAGCATTGAGTCTCCTTGCCGAAATAATGCTACATGATATGGGATTTGCATGTCAGTAAGGCATTTTCCAATAAACATCCACAGCAGAACTGCTTGAATCTGGGGAAAACTGATTATCTACACTAAGAATTATAGAGATTCATAATTGAAAGTTGAAAAAGAACATACCTGCCATTTGGGTATAAGAGATATCAGAATTTAAAGTCTTTAATGTCATTTAGAAAATAAACCACTTATGGATCATATTTGTGACATTAAATAATTAGCAGCTCTTTAGAGAGCATTGGATTAAGAATTAAGATATTAAGTTTGAGGGTTCAGGCAGAGTGACAACAGTGACAACTGGACCCACATGAAAAGGTCCTGGGTTTGTGTCTGAAACCTCCCTGAACACACTATCTGCGCCCATGATCCATGCCGACTGAGACTGGAGGTGGAACATGGCATGGAGACCCTATTGGGAGTCTCCCCCTCTCCCTGAAGGGATAAATAAATAAACTTAAAAAAATAGGTTTAGTTAGTAATGCCTATCAAACAACACTTCCAAGTACTGTAATGGTTTATTCCAAATGCCTAGTAATTCAATCAAGGATGAGTATTTCATAAAAACGAAAAATGCCAGAGACAGGAGGTGTATTTATCTATTCTCAGGTCTAGGTCTATCATTCAAGTGTGGCAATTAAATCTGAGAGTTGGAATGTGTACTGTAAGGACACACAGTGCAACCCTCTGAGTTTTGTGCCTCCTGCAGAGTCCCGATTTCTTTGAGAGAATCAAAATCCAAGTGAAAGTCCATAGAATGGGCCTATAAAATACAGAAATAAAACCTATCTTCCTCACCCCACTCCAATCCCATTAAATGTGGGCAAGATACATACCCTTTATAAATACATCATTCTTACACAGTGCTTAGATAAAAATTTTAAAAATCTCAAATTAAGTTTATTGCCATATTAAACTCAGTCGCTTGAAAACACTGCAATTGTCTTTAACTAATGGTGTAGGTTCATTAAATCTGAAAAAACATTCAGCTTATTGTGAGGTAGCGTAATATTAAAGACCTAAGATCTAAAACCAGAGTTTCAGAGTTCAAGTCCAAAATGACACACGTTTCTACATCTTGGGAGAATTACACAATTTCTCCTGGTCCTTGCCTCATAAGCAGAGCTGTTGTAGAAGTAAGAAGCAGATGTACAAGCATAGTGAATAATCAGCTTTCATTATTTAGCAGGATTTCACTGATCTAAAAGGCCATATTTAAGGGAGATTAGAGAATTTTTATTTTGCTTTATTATATACTAAATTGACATAACTAAGATAGTTTTCTGTAGTTTGAAAGTATACATCATTTTAGTGAAAGAGATAATCAGTGGTATTTATCAGGAATATGCTTTTTAAATTTCCATAAAATATAATCTATGATATGATAAGAAATTTATATGTTTATATCCTTATTGATGTTTTTGTGTATTTGCATATACACTCATTTTGATACAGTGAAATGCATACATACACACACACACACACACACACAAACACACACACATATATATTCCTATATAGTGGAGAAATATTGATCAGATTGTTCTCCTGGAGTGCTTTGCCCTTTTGTTTCAAGAAATTTTCCTCAAGTATGGGATGTGTTACAATGAAAGAAAAATACATGTGAGTGTGGGTTGAAACCCCCCCACAATAATTGCCATGTTAATAATGACTGTATCTATGGCCATAACATGCAATATTTAGTAGCTGTGATTTGGTAGATTAACAAAAGAAAGCTCTAAATGAATCAATTAGGTTTTTAACAAAGGAAATATATTTCTACATTTTGTACCATAGCAATTTCCATAGATGGTAGCAATTTACAACCAGGATTAATAATACAAATTTGAGTTTCCTGGAAGGGGTCCACATGCAGAGTGTTTCTTTGCCACTCAGTTCTCACAAACAATAGGCAACTATTCATTACTTTTACGGAGTATTATTATTACCTCAGCCTAAGATGGGGACAGCAAGATCCTCCAAATTGGATGTGGCCTAAGAGGCTTGAAAGAACAATGGTTCCAAATGATTCTTATTGTATATCAGAAGTCATGGTATGTCCACGGAGAGTGCAAAGCTGAAGGTGGGCTGGAAAAGAGCCCCAGGAGAACGCTCAGTGTTGTGTCGCCCACTGACATACAATTACAAGGCTTTGAATCTGATCCACGACACAATCCATGGTGATTACACTACTCAGAGAAGCCAAAAGACAGATGAAAATGCTTAATTTGCTTATTCTCAAATGTGGCAATTTGCCTAATGAATGAAATTGACTTCATAAAATGTCAAGGTTATCTTTTCATTTCAAATTGGGAATACAAGCATAGCCTTACCAGAGATTCCAGTGCTCACCGTTATAATGGATTCAAGTGAGGGATGTGGAAGGCCATGTGGCTCCAGTCCTACAGAAACAGGAGAAAATAAACAGAAGAGTTGGTCAGCACAAAGGTTTCGATAACAGAGAATAAGAGAGAATTCCAAATTCTGGTCAACCGTGATTATCTCTGAACACCTGCATAAGAGGATATAGAGAGCTGTAATTTATCCAGCCATTTATTTCTTTTCAGCATCTTTCAACAACATATTTTATCATCTGGGTGTTACATGAATCCTGTAAAGTAAATGTCAAAAGAATGATTCAATATTTAGAGGCTAGTTGGATGAATCTTTCAGACAGAGTAAGTGTGAGTCATTGTCCCAGGATACCTTCTGTCTGTGGGCCCCTTTGCTTTGATCTCAAGTATACCCAACCCCAAATTGCATCTTATCAATAAGTTTGCAGAAGAACTAGGGTTTTGCTTGGGCTATGGGGCTATGTGTTTTAGGCATAGGACCAGAATAGTAATCACTAAAGAGTGATTGAATAGAAAGTTCATAAGCGTATTTACCTTCACCTTTCTCATAGAACTTAAAAAACTTTTTCCTTTAATAAAAAATATGGGGTTAGGTGGTGAAGCAATAGTAATGCAGCTGAACCCATGTGGGTCCTGAGATCTCATCAGGGACATCCCTGAGCACATCAGGTGCATACATGTGTCTGCATTTCAGGTCAACTGAGACTGGATATGGATCATGGTCTCAAATCCTTTTGGTGGTGACTCTCTATGTATATATCTATCTCTCTCTCACTCGCTCAGGGAAGAAATGAACTTAAATGACTAATGTTTTTATTCGATGTATTTTACATGAAAGGAAAGCCACTAATTTTACAGGGGAAAACATGCAGATCTCATGGGTGTCGGTATTGATGAGGAAACTGAAGAGACAGGAATTTTGCAGTAGAGTGCAAGGGATTATTTTCAGAACACAGAGCTCAAAGCAGAGCACTGACTGCCCAAGGTCACATAACTCATGAGTAGTAGAATCATAACTTGAACCTGAACCTTTAGACATCTATTCAAATGTTCTCTGTTCAACACTGCTGTCTTGTAAGTAGGTTCCTGGACTCAGAAAGAAACTGCTCTTTGCAATGTATTTTTGCATTTTAGCTGCCTTGGTTGGTTCTGGTTTGAAAACATTTTTTCTATGGAGGTTATTAGAGTCCTCAGAAAGATGTCTGGGAAGTATTTACGTCATGAGAATGTGTGGAATTAATGTATAATTTTATAATACATCTACCAAAGAGTTCAACAGAGAATAAATGAATCACAGCACCCTTTCAGTAAGAGCAGTTGATTTAGATAGACATGAAAAGTACCAACAGAAAATGCAGCTTATGTATTTTCACAACTGAAAGAATAAGTGAGTAGGCAAAAATGTAGGAGAATAATAGGCTACATTGAAGTGATTTAGTCGTTCAAATAATGACCACCTGACTGGTTCTTAAAATTCATACAACTAAAAAAAATCTACCTATTGGAAGGCAGAGTTTTATTTTTTTTATTTTATGTATCTATGTTTTTCATAGCAAGAGAAAGAGAGAGAGAGAGAGAGAGAGAGTCAGTACTCCCAACAAGATCTTCATACTGGGATCCCCCTCTAGACTCAGCCAGCCTAGGTCTTGGGCACATACATGCTGGGTATACTCAGGTGGCTCGGGACATGAATGTAGAACTCTCAAATGAAAAGTACCAACAGAAAATGCAGCTTATGTATTTTCACAACTGAAAGAATAAGTGAGTAGGCAAAAATGTAGGAGAATAATAGGCTACATTGAAGTGATTTAGTCGTTCAAATAATGACCACCTGACTGGTTCTTAAAATTCATACAACTAAAAAAAATCTACCTATTGGAAGGCAGAGTTTTATTTTTTTTATTTTATGTATCTATGTTTTTCATAGCAAGAGAAAGAGAGAGAGAGAGAGAGAGAGAGAGTCAGTACTCCCAACAAGATCTTCATACTGGGATCCCCCTCTAGACTCAGCCAGCCTAGGTCTTGGGCACATACATGCTGGGTATACTCAGGTGGCTCGGGACATGAATGTAGAACTCTCAAATGTAAGTCAGCCTTAAAAATCATTGGACTTTACTGCTTTACCACTGTCCAGTTGGCTATTCTTTGGCAGGAATAGTTGTGAATGAGAAAAAAAATGAATCCCCAAGATAAGGATGGAGGAGTGATAAAGGGAACAAACTCAAGCCATGAAAGTACTAGGAGACTTCACAAAGATAGAAGAAAAATAGAAAGTAAGAGTTTATTTTGGTGCAAAATTTTTAAAAATTCATGCATAGTTTTTCATATATTCATTTTTGATGAGCTTTTGAAGATACCTCTTACTGTTTTTTAATTTTAGTCAGTTAGTAGATATTTTTTCATAGACATTACTTATTTAAGGGTAAGTAAAAAGCTAGAAATTTCTGACCATTATCTTTAGACTTGAATCATCAAGTAAGTATTTTAATAAAGAGGTGGTGATTTTTTTTTTCTGTAAAGAACAAGAGATTTTCATCTCTATAGGTTTTGACTTTGGTTCTAACAACTCAGATCTATCCTTATAACTCTAAAACAGCCGTCAACAGCACATACATGAATAAATTTAACTGATTTTGAATGAAATTTATTTATGAAAGAGTCTATGGGCTTGATTGTACCCCTGAACTAGTACTGTTAGTATTGATACTAGATATACAAATTCCAGAAAAGCAAAAGTAAAGCTCTGGCAATAAGATAACTTTTTCTTTCCTTTGTGCCTTTTCAAAACTCTATAAAACATCAATGTTTTTTATTTTAATTAGTTTTTTTTTCTTTCTTTCTCTTTTCATGCGAGAGTAGGTGCACTTGTATTAGTGCAAGAGACAGAAAGAGAGAGGGAGAGATGAGCACTTTCCACAGGGTCTGGTCATGTCAGGATTTTCTGCTCTGGTATTCTACCTTGGATTTGGGACACTCAGATTCATACCAGAAGAGTCTCAGGATAACTGGACCAAGAATTTAAACCATGGCTTCCATGTGGGGTCCAGCCTCTCTTGAGCAACAAGTTATTTCTGTTTTACAGTGCCTGTCCATTTTCTATTGATATTGGGTTGTCAGAAAAGTCATGATTCATTTTTACATTGAAAAAAATAGGACATGACTTTTCCAAGAATTACTAAGAATTCTGATTGAATAAGAAGTAGTTAAATAATTAGTGTGTCTTCTCTCTTGTGAGAAGACACTATGAAGACTGTTGAAAAGTATATACTTGGATTGCCAACTCAAAACATTATTTCTGTTCTAAATATGTACCATAATTAATGAAACTACATATACTTCATTTTTCTGAATATTTGTAGGGACTCTATATGATCCAGTCTTTATAAAAACTGGTAGTCTTTAATTATATGCAGAAAATAGAGAAAGACTCATACACAATTACAATGAAAATGCTAAAAAAGATAACTAGAGTTAGTTTCGTCCTTATTAATTTGCAGTCACACCATGACTGAAGTCAGTCTCTTCATCAGTCTCTCACAATACATTTACGTGGACATTAAATATGTGTGTGTTTGAGTATATATTTATGTGTAAATGAACTCAGACTCACATATGAGGAGACTTTGGAAATTTATAGGAAAATGGAATTAAAGTACATTTATTTTGGTGTGAAAAATATTGAAATCCATTAATAGTTTTTTTTATAATATACATTGTCCATGAACTTTTTGAAGACCCCTCTCATATTTGTAGCAATAAGCTAATTAAACAGATCCTGATTCCAGCAGGACTTTTTCCCTTAACAGAATAGATAAAAGAGTAGCTGCATTTTTCTGTGAAAAAATTGACATGCATTTTTTCAATTTAGAACAGCAAAATCAAAACCAAAATAGCATAAATCGATATGTAGCTGAAGACACTCTAAAATGACATTGTAGGAAAAATAAGAAGCAAAGGTTGAAGGAGTATTTTAAAAAATATAAAAGGCTTATTACTCTAGGTCTGTTTTCTGTCAAATGCTTTCCTATTCATTTTCTTCTATTTTTCAATTTGACATTCCCTTATATTGTCAAAGCAGGTGCCTTGTTCACAAGAGCAGGGGTATGTGTTTCAAAAGGTCCCACAGGGAATAATTTATCATGCAAGATTACTTCATGACTAATGATGATCTCTATAAACATTTAGGTGCTATTTGACTGCCTGGTTGGTGGTGGTCCAAGCTGGTGACAGTTGGCATGTGTTTTATCTCATCTCGCCTTCCACATTCTTGACATAGTCTAATACATGCTAGAGAGGAGCTTTGGGATGTTGTAAGAAATAAAATGATGAATAGAAGCTATTACATAAAACGACGACAAATAAAACATAGTACACAGAACTTAATCATCTCTAATTTTATCAGTAATATAGAAGGTCTTTTTGAAGTTGTATTCTAAACCTAAAATATTAACTGCTGGACACTAGGAGATAATAAAAATCTCATTCCAACGAAGCTTATGACTGGGAATGTGGGTGAGAGGTAGGAAACTTTTCAAATTAATTTGCTACTCCAGCTCAAGTTTTAAAGTTACAGATAACAATACATATAAAATGCCATGTAAAGTGTAAGTGACATAGGGATATAAGTAGGGATATAAGGTGTTTTTAGATTACTGTGATATTTAAATCATATATCATATTCAATAAGCATTTTTAAACAACTTAAGTTTATCTTTTTAAAAATTTTAATGAGTAGTCCTAGTTATTTTGAACCCATTCAGCAGCAACAGCAAAAGAGCAAATGAACAAATAAAATGTGTTGCTGAACAAAAAAATTTAAAGTACATTTTGATATTAGCAATGTACAGTGTATGATAATATGACTTACTAAAAAATTCTTTAACTGACAATTTTACTTCCAACCATATATAAATAAAAAATAACATCTTAGTAGTAAAATTTAAATTCTAAGTAATTTCCAGGAATGTGTCTAGAGCTGTAGTAAGTTTTAGGCTATAGACAAGTCACTATAGAATTGTTTTAATATGAAAATGAAAACATTTCGCACTCACATCTTCCATGACATCCAGAATAATCTGGCAGCCTATGCAAGCAAGGAAAATCCTTTATTCAGTTTTTTTTGTTTGTTTATTTTAATAGATGAATTGGTGTACTACTTGACTAACATCTTTCCTTTTTCCATTTTTATATTTGAGTAAAAAAAGCTTTTTAGAATGTCATAAAATAGGGCCAGCCCCATAGCTTAGTAGTTAAGGGAGTTAGCCCACATGGCTGACTGCATTCAGTTCAAATCCCATACCTGTTGACCTGAGAAACATATCAGGCTGATGTACATGCATACCCCAAATTACTACAAGAAGGAGAAGAAGAAGAAAAGTGGTGGCAGCAAGACCACAAATCATTAGGGTGAGTGCTTTCTCCCATTCTCTTTTTCTGTCTCTCTTTGTCTCGCTTTGGTGAGTGTAGTCACCCTTTGGCAAATTAAAAACAACAACAACAACAACAACAACAACAAAACAAACTTCATAAACTATAGAAGGCTTGTACATAAGAATATCAACTGAAGAACCCAACTCCTTGTCTTTGGAACCGAGCTCTCCTATACCAGCTGCATTATCTTGGGCAAATCACTTGGTACCTCTGTCTTCCAACTCTTCAACTGTAAACTAGGTGTAATAACAGTGCTTACTTTATGGAATTATTGTGAGTATTAATAGTAATTCTGTAAAGAATTTGCAGGAATGTCTGACACATGAAATGTGCTCACCAATTTTTAGATGTTAATATTTTTTTCCTCTCATTTCTTTTTAAATATATATGCAAACATAAGGATAAAATAGTGTTAGAATTTGGCAGCTGTGGGGCTGACAGGTGGCAGGGTGGTTAAGGTGCTAGATACCCACATAGCCCACCATGGTTCAAGTTCCAGAGAGAGCAACTTGCTCTCGCTCTCATTCTCTCTCTTTGTCTCTCCCTGGTCAAATCGAAGAATAATACATAACATAAATAATTATTAAAAAATAATTTGGCAACTGTGATGAACTGTTGCATTATAGCAACTTTTAAGCGCCACACAGACTTGAGAATTTCTGACACGTGTCGCACACAGGGTGCACTCTGTGACTCCATTGAATTAATGAGCAAATGAATGTTTTAATGAACTTGACCTCAAGGTCAAGGCAAACACTGGATTGTTTTCTATTTGACCAACAACAGACAAGAACACTTCTATATACTAAAGCCAGCTTTGCCTCAGTTGCCTTTTATCTCTATGTCCCGTCTGTTTTGACCTTCATAGTTTTGTCTTAATATAAACTAAGTATTCTTGTTTGGCATCCCAACACTTCAGCATCTTGTTTATAAGCTTCTATGTTTATTTTCAGTCTAATTTGAAACTCCAGAATAACTGAGACATGGTTTAAGATATTTATAAACCTCTAGAATACCGATGCTAATTCTAATGAGACTTATGAATAGGTATTGTTACATACTAGGCATAAAAATACTCTCATTTAATTCTTATTTAACCCTGAAAAGTTATCTTTATTATACATTAAAAAAGAAAATACAAAGAAAAGTAAATTTGCTGATTTCCTACAATTTAGTTAAGTGTGAAGCCCCACCAATAGCTAATATTATCTAATGCTAAGTGCCAGACATTCTTCTATGTGTGTATTCATTTGCAATGCTTCAAGGTAGGTATATTAATATAACACAATATAGGTGTAGCAACTGAGCATTAGAAAGATTAAATATTTGGACCCAGTTTACATACTTAAGTGGCACAGCTAGAATTTAAATTCAAGCAATTTCTCTTCAAAATCCATGTATTTAGGCACTACAATGCAAAGAATGTCACTGCAGGGTGAGAATTAAGACCAATAGTTTTAGCAGCCATTGCTGTTTCTTGTAAGAATTATCATTATGATCATATCTGAATAGTAACTTTGCTGAGTCCATTATTACATCTAAATTTAGTTCTATTCTACTAGGGAAAACTTTCTCTCCTTTTCAGTTATCCATTCATTCATTTATACTAATGTGTAATGGATTTCAAATTTTATTCAATAAGTTATAGTCAATTACTTTCATAATTTATTCTGATGCTCAAATTCTAGATTTGACTACTAAGATCATGTTCAAGTTATTATCAAGTCCTTCTCTGAGCATTTCTTCATTTTCATATATGCAAAGTATTCCAGACTCATCTTGCTTTCACCCTGTGTCAGTCCTGGAAACAGCTTTTTCTCCAAGAAACATTTGTTCTTTTCCTTGAGCAGTGTAGAAACCAAGATCTAGGCACTAGGCCACAGTCACTGCGATGGCAGGAGGTAGGAAATGCATCCACACACACTCACAGATACAACTTATACATGTGAAGAGTCATATGAGTATGTATGTAGGATCGTGTAATTTATATTACTTCTATGTCAATCTGTATTGAAAATGAGAAATTCACACGGATAAATCCAGTTTACCATGGGGGATGTGTTTGTACTTCCCTTCTCAAACAATGAAAGTTCTTGTTCCCCTTGTGTTAAGTGTCTTTCAGTTAGTTTCATCTAATTTATCCATCTCCTAACCTCCATTGGGCCACTACCATGCTCTGCTCCCATTGTGTTTGCTTCTCTGCTCCAAGATCATCCTTACATAGATTCCAGCCACCACCATGCTTCTTTATCAACCACTGGAGCATGATAAGGGCTATTTTAATAATTTAGAGAAGAAAAGAAAGGAAGGAAAGAACAGAGAAGAAGAAAGGAAGGGAGATACATTATTTTTTTGTCTTCTCTCCAATTCAATGAGATAGGTGCTAATGATAAAATTAACAATACTATTTTGTGTGTGAGAAAAATAAAATATATTAGGTGGGTGACTTGTCTAGGATGACACATTTAAGTAAGTCAAGGTTCAAATCTAGGTATTGTGAGAAACTACTTCCAATGATTACATTTGCTGTCTCTTTTAGGCAGAAAGATAAGTCAGTAAAAGGATGTGGTAGTGGCATTTAAAACAAATGATGAATAAGGCAGCCAGTGGCATGGTGGTTAAGACGTCTGGATTCACATGACCCACTGTGAGGTTTGGGTCTCTGACCAGTGGCTTCTGAAATACTCTGCGTGTGTTGGCTCATGCGTGTGCATGCCAAAATCCTGAAAGGAGAGAGAGATAGAAGAGGAAGGATTATGCTGTGGCCATTCCCCATAGCAAGGGGGTGGTTTCTTGCTTTCTCTCTCTGTTTCTCTCCGGTCAGCACATGTGCCTTCTGGTAATTATATACATATATACACACTCTGTAACACAATACAACACAGAAATTAATACTCATCTTGCAAAAATGTGTATCTCTAGTATATATATACATATCCACATATATATATGCACACATATATATATACACACATACATTAACTTCTGTGTTGTATTCATAGCATCAGAGTGGGATACTAATGATGGAATATACAGAGAGAAAAGACTTAAGTAAGGCACATAGGAAATACTAGCAAGAAAAGGAACAGTACTGAGAGACCATCCAGTGAAAAAGACAGAACAAATGAATAGCCAGGAAGGCAGAAAAAATTAGACATGGTAGAATGATACTTAGGATTGCCACCAATGCTTAAAAAATACTAGTATTCATGATTGCGTGACTTTTGGTGATCTTATTCTGAACTTCTTATGATTTAGTAGTAGTCTATCACTCTAACTAGGAAACAAGTTTTTTTAAAAAAAACTTTATTTTTGGAAGGAATGACAAATAATTTACCTGCCTGGAAACCTCATCTAGTTTTCCGTTATAGAGTAAATACTCTATTTGAGGCTGTTAAATTTATCAAAACAAAAACAAAAACAAAAACTGAGATGCACTTTTGCCACTAGGCAACTTTACAAAAAAGCAATTTTAGAAGAGGATAGCAGAGATTAAGGAGGAATGTTTTAGAATCTTGAATTCAAAAGAGGATCATGAGTGAATATAAGAAGGGTTTCTTTAAGACTTTTGAGAATGTATTGGAGATGGGTAAAGAGGGAATGGAATCACCTTGAACACCCCTTATTTGCTTCTAAAGAGGAGGAAAAATCTTAAGAATTTTGGTAGCAATCTGGAAAATGCTAGCTCATTTTATGTTAAAAGACTCTACCAGAATGTAAATATTATATTTTTCTTATTTTATAGACAAGTTAAGACATGGCTAAATTACATATCGTACCTTAAGTTATACAGCCAGAAAGTGACAGATACAAATTCCAAGCCTATGGAGAAAGCATTAGTTCTGCTTTCGCTCTTTGTGAAGGGAATTTAAACTACATAATGGGGAGCTGGCAGGTGGCATGGTGGTTAAGGGCACTGGACTCCCTTATGGCTGACCACGGTTTGAGTCCTGGACCCAGCAGCTTGCTTTCTCACTTTCCCTCTCTCTCTCTCACTCTGTACCTCCCTGGTCAAATTAAAATAAATAAATAAATAAAATAATTATTTAAAATTAAAGAAATATATATCACATGTTGCTTTAGATTCTATTATTAATGGGTCTGATTAAATTGGAGCTGTCAGAACAGAGAAGAGAGATAGAAATTTGAAGAAAAGATCATATTTCATAACAATGGATAATTTACTATATTATTCAAGAAACATTTAAATTAAGGCCAAGAATCTTCCAGCAAATATAGCAGTAAGAGATCTAGTAATACAAAGGAGAAGGGAAAGTAAAAGTAGCAATAGCAGTTGCTACAACAATTGAGCAGTGTCTACTAGAGACCACACATTACTTTGCACTATACATTTAATATAGCTTTACATTTTTTTTTCTGGCAGGAATTTCTATCTTTTTATATCTGGGACTACTTTTATCTGCTAATTATTTTTGTGCAGGCCTGCTTCTGGCATTTGAGATAAAAAAGATAAGAAAATGCTTCCTCTGTGTCCATATTCTTTCCACGAAATGACCTTTAGGGCTCTAGTTCAGTTTTAATGGCAGGCAGGATATAGCTGCCCTCATCCATTTCAAGCACCCATGAGTTGTTATTGTTCACTCTCTCCATTATCATTTAGAGAATCAATACGTATTTAGCTTCTTTAGCAAGTAAGTCAATGACTGCAAAACCTTTACCATGATTTGAATTCCTTCTAGTTTGTGTCTTTTCAGTAATGAGAGGATGAAAAACAATCATGGCTTCCCAGAAAGAGCATCATTAGTTGTGTAAGGGAAGCAATATCATCTTTTTCATGTTGTAATACTTTTTGGATCTCCACTCAAAATAGTAAAATTGAGTTTGGGGCATCATATTGATGCAAATTACAACTTTATATCTTAGTAGTCATTTCTTTATCATTCCCTATGTAAACCTCTGTTTTTTCCCCTCCCCACAACAGAGAAGGGGGAAGACAAATATTAGCATAGACATACAAATAATATAATTTTGGTTTTTTTTTTTGGAGAGGTTTCGCTATAGGGTGCGTGTGCTCACCAGACAGAGAGAGACATAGAGACAGAAAGCGAGAAATCACCCCCCAGAGGGGATGGCCATGCCGCAATCCCTTCTCCTCCATTCTCCTCTCAGGATCTTGAGCATACACGCACACATGCCCGTGAGTTTTAAGCCACCAGGTCCGGGATGTGAATCGTGGTCGACTACGTGGGAGTCCAGCGACATAGTCATTACACTAATTGCTGGTTCCCAATAATATAATTTTTTAAAACGTGCTTAGGACAAAGATAAAGTATTTAAACACAAATTGATTTTAAAATATTAGTAGCAATCTATGTCTTATTTATTTACAGAATTAGCTTTTTCTATATTAGTAATATTTGCCCTAAATGTAATAGTTTGAAATGTATACATTTACTTATTCATAATTTAGTAGCATGGCTAATTGGGCTGGTTTTAGCTGAGCAATTCCTGGAGTCTGTGACTGGCTTGACTAATCTTGGTTTGACTCAGGTATCTCTGGCAGGATGACTGTCAAACTGACTAGTTTAGGAAGTTCTTGGCTATGATTAGTAGGATGACTAGGCCTTTCATTACTTCTTGTCTTATCCTCTAGCAAGTGATGTAGGTCTTAGGCATATGCTGGCAGAGTTCCAGAGAAGTATGACACACATCCTCCAATGGACAAGTGCTTTTCCCATTCTTTGTCGTATGTCACATTTGTCAGCTTGTGCTAGATCTGGGAATACACAGTGTTCAGTGATTATCTAATGGTAAAAGCCCAAGTCAATGTACTAAAGCAACCACCAACAATGAGGAAAGAAGGAAAATATGATCTAATTTACTATGTTCATATGGCAAATGTATGAAAGTTGCATGCAAATGATCAATATTTGGGTAGTATATGATTTATAATTATAGTTAGTAGTACTTTAGGAATTATGATGAAATCAAATTTTATCCAAATTCATAAACCAAAGAGAGATTTTTTTTCCAAAAAAATGAAATCTTACTTTTGTTAACTATTAAGAATCACTTAAAATGTTCTTTGAACTGTGAAGAAACTAATGGAATTTTTTTTTGGAGAGGTTTTTTTCACTATAGGGTGCGTGCGTTCGCCAGACAGACAGAGAGAGACAGAGAGACAGAAAGCGAGAAATCACTCCCCAGAGGGGATGGCCACGCCACAGTCCCTTCTTCTCCATTCTCCTCTCGGGATCTTGGGCATGCATGCACACACGCCCGGCGTGAGTTTTAAGCCACTGAGTCCAGGGCACGAACCGCGGTCGACTACATGGGAGTCCAGCGACATAGCCATTACACTAACTGCTGGTCCCGCCAATGGAATTTTAAGACCATAGCTTGTAGAAATGCATAATCTTTGGGGAAAAATAGCATAAAAAGTCACCAGAAAAAATACTGATAATATATTTTATTTAATTGTTAATATATATATAAAATGCAGACATCATGAGGAAAATAATATACTTTCTCTGCTGCCTTTTCAAATAAATGGCATTGTTTCTATTTGATCTTAGATTTCTGTTTAGACAGGACAAGAGTAATTTTAGAAAATTTAAAACAAGATGAGAAGTTAAATCAAGAATGGTTAAGCAACCATGAGCTACCAAAATCTACTAGTCAGGGATTATGGTACAAACACTGGAGATGGTATTATCTCAATCTAGAAGTCTGGGCTTTCTGGTAAGAGTTAAAACCATAGTAGGGACTGCTCAGGAAAAGCTAGAACCACAGAGGGAGTATGAAGAAATAAGAAGGAACTCCACTTCCTACCCCCAAGATGGAAAAAGAGGAAGAACTAGCCAGGCTATTTCCAAACATTCCCATTATCCTACCAGGGCTGCTATTTGATTTAATCTAGCCAAACTTGTAAAGGGAGCTTGAGAAACAGTTTGTAGAAAATGGAGGAAGGAGTAGATGTGAGGAAAAAAAAAAGGTAATGGCTGATCCAGTATTCATTTACCTGAACATATGTAAGGGTTAAGAACAGAGCTGTGTTACAGAAGGAATACAAAGAATAAAAAATAGATTTTCAAACTCAAACAGGCTTATGCAGCAAGGCAGAATTCTTATAAGCCAGGATAATGTATTGAGAGGTTTTCCAGGTTCTGTTATTCATCCCTTTAACTTAGAAATAGCCCTCAAATTTTCTAGCAGTGTAAAGAAAAGTACTCTTGTTTTATATTGCAATTCAAATGTTGAAGTGATAATAGAAATCAAGTGTATAGATTAGAGAGGAAGTATCACTAAAACGAAAGGACATTTCATACTAGCTCAGAGATATTGCAAGAAAGAGAAAAATGAAAGAAGCGTTCAGAGACTGAGCTGGGCTTGAAGTGCTGTGCACCTAAGAGTGAGTGTTAGATTAGATAAGGAACTGTAACACTGACCAATTAGGACTTGATCTTGCACCTTCCCTTACAGGGACTCAGGGGGAAGCCTCAAAAGACTGGGGATTATAATATATATGGACTGAGGTCCCTTATTTGATCAACATCAAGCTACTCTGAATTCCTTTTGCTTCTGAGCTCCAGGGATGGTTGAGAGCCTAACTGGAAAGCTTGCCAGTGGAGGTATTGCAGTGGGGATGAAGTCTGCTGAATATACCCTCTGAGCTAGGGCCAAAGTGATTCCAAGAAGAGCCAAGAGCTTTCTTGGGCACCAATGAGGGTGAAGTGGAGAGATTCCATGTAGGCATTTCATTGTGCTGATCATAATCTAGGTAGACACCACACAGTACACACATACCAAAAGTAAACCTGCAATACACCAAAAGCTAAGCTACACTGATGGAAAATAGATTTCATCCCTTCACCCTAGGCGCCAAGGACTGTGAATCTTTTTGTCTAATATGAGATAGAGTGAGACATATTCCCTAACTTAAACTCAGATGCCATCTTGAAGATGAGAAGGGAAAAATCAACATGATTTAGAACTTTGAGATTGTTAATTTTTTCTAAGAAAATGAACAAAAATTGAAAACATTATTTAAAATTTTGGATGGATCTAAATATCAACCTAAATTAAGTAGGTAATTCACCCTGCTCCCACCTTTAATCGTGCTCTGAAAAAAGATTAGAATAAACTTAAACAAAAATGTATTTTTTTTACCTATTTGTTAGACTTGTGAGAAAAGTTAAAATTGAAACCTTGAGGTACATCACTGATTTATTTTTTAATAAATATGTTTTAAGTTTACTTATTCTTTAAATTATTATTTGCCATCATTATTTATTTATTTAACAAATGAGGTACCTGTGGCACAACATAGGTACAATATCTTTATATGATTCTATGCCATCTTGCAGACTATGTAATGTGTCCATCTTTGGATTGAGTAAGCTGGATAAATGGCAGTACTACTCACTGAAGGAAGAGCAGAGATGCATGAAACTTAGTTGGTGTATGTTTATAAGTTCAGGTTTAGACATACTGAGTTTGAGGGGTTTGAGTCATCCAGTAGCATCATTAGGCAAATAGACTTACAGTTCTAAGACTATGAGGTTGGGGTTCCTAACTCACAGGATTGAAACAGGTTTTTTTAAGATTTGAATTTATTTCAATTTAAACTGGTTTGGTTGCAAAAAGTGAAAAGATCAATACTATTTTCTTTCCAGGGGTACAATAGCACTGGATTGAATGTTTCAATATATATATATATTTTTTTTTTTTTTGGAGAGATTTTCACTGTAGGGCGCGTGCGCTTGCCAGCCAGACAGAGAGAGACATAGAGACAGAAAGCGAGAAATCACCCCCCAGGGGGGGTGGTCACGCCGCAATCCCTTCTCCTCCATTCTCCTCTCGGGATCTTGGGTACGCACGCACACGTGCCCGGCGTGAGTTTTAAGCCACCGGGTCTGGGACACGAACCGCGGTCGACTACGTGGGAGTCCAGCAACATAGCCATTACGCTAACTGCTGGTTCCCAATGTTTCAATATTTTGACATGCAATTTCTTTCACAGTTTTTTATTTCATTTTCTTTTATACATTCAATCCCATTATTTACCTTACAAAATCAGTGTTACAACAGGTTAACATTTCTCCCTAGTCCAGTAGATAAAACTATAAAATATCTTTAACCGATAATACCACATTTCTATGCAATTTAATTACATATGCCTTTAAAATATATATCCTGTGGCATTTTCTTCTGGAGTTAGTAAACTCTTCCTTATCTATCTTCCTTTTAGTCCTATGCCCTCCAACAGCAGGTTCTTGGACTAGTTGGAATGCTCTTCTTTTCCCTTCCCCCAGCCCAGTCATCCAAAGCTTTCCCTTCACTTCCATCATCAAACACAGTTAGTTTCTAGGTTTCTGAAGTAAGCATTTTCTCCTTTCTTGATGGACCTGATACTCCCTACTGAGTACTCTTAGAACACCAAATTTCTCTCACTAGGGGACACTTGACACTGCTGTAAGGTTGCTGTGTTTGTGTTTAGTGGCCAATATCTTATTTCTTTAGGAGGTTGTGTTCACCTTGGTTTCGTTCAACACCCGACTGAAAGTCTGACACAATAGTGTATAGTGAATATTTGTCAAAGAAAATCTGAATGAATGGAGACTGACTCCTAATTTGTGAAATATTTAAGTAAAATACTTCATCAGTTAACTTCATTAGCTCATGAATGTTTCCTACACATGGGAACTGCTTATACCACTCTATTTCTTTTCCGAGATGGAAGGTTTTAAAATATCATTTTCAAGGGCTCTTTCCAAAATTATTGTTAATTCTATACCTTATTTTATGGAAAAATACTAAGGTTAACTTTTTCAACTTGAAGTTGTTATATGAG
This sequence comes from Tupaia belangeri chinensis, assembly GCF_000334495.1. Classification (NCBI taxonomy): domain Eukaryota; kingdom Metazoa; phylum Chordata; class Mammalia; order Scandentia; family Tupaiidae; genus Tupaia; species Tupaia belangeri. Next base: position 5,740,927 of record NW_006159731.1, read on the forward strand.
TGTATATATTATACTATATATTATTAGAGTTGGCATTTATCTTAATTTTTTCCTCCTATGTTTTTTAGAGAGTATCATTTTTCTACATGCCAAATTCTACTTCTTTCTTTTAACACTGATCCTTCTGTCTCACTTCCTAAATTATTGCCTCTCATCTGCTCAAGGAAACAAGAAAACTAAGCTTTTAAAAAAAGATAGTTAAAACATGAATCAACAAGGAACCGAGTATAAATTTTAAGTTTGAAGTAGAAAACATTAAATCAGAGGCTTATCAACAGTTATTTCAAACACATAAAAGACTTTTCCACCTACTTTTGAGTTTACAGAATCACTAAAGACATTGTTTTTTTCTCAAATAATAATCTTGGAGAATAAGGTCTTCTCAAAAGGGAAATGAAGTAAAGGTGGTTAGGTGAAGCTTGCTGTGAAAAATCTCTTTGAATCATGAAAATACAACCAAGACAAGCTAATGGAGCCTAATCTATAAAGATACATCAAATCTGATGCACCCAGGATTTTTTCTATGGAGTTTATGTTTTATAACTAATAGTATGAGATCTCAATACAAGATATGTATCATAATATATATATATTTTTTTTAGAAAGATTTTTGCTATAAGGCGTGCAAAGTTGCTGGAGAGACAGAAAGAGACTGAGAAAGAAAGTAAAAAAATCACACCCCGCCCCCCATGGGGATGGCCATGTCTCAATCCTATCTCCTTCATTCTGTTCTTGGGATCTTGAGCAGGCATGCACATGCAGCTGGTGTGAGATTTAAGCCACCAGGTCCAGGTCCAGGACTATGTGGTCAAATACATGTGAGTCAGTGACATAATTATTAAACCACCTCCTGGTCCCAGTATCTAAAGAGCTTTTATTAATTGTCCCAACCTTACTTTTAGAGCAGTGTGACATTTGAAAGCCAGTATATCAGGTCTGGATTCTTTTATGTTTTTGAGTATATGAAGCTCCACAAGTGATCTCATAACTTGGCTAGATCAAGAAAGAACATTATTAAGCAGACAGCAGCTGAACTGCTGAATGTTTACAATATAATGTCAGTCCAAACTTCATTCTTGGCTGTGATATATGCAGCACTATTCTACTGTGGTGAACTTCTCTCTGGTATTCATATTACGGAATTTGGATTTAAAACTTCCCAAGAGTGAATGCACAGGGCTAGTCTACAATTCTATGAGAGTGAGATTAGTGATTTTGAGTCAGAATTATTTTCTTAAAATTTTTGGTTATTTTTGTATTTTAGAACTGTAGGCAATTTTAGGGTCACAATGTAATGTATTACATATATCAAGCTGTTAAGCTGGATATATCAACACTTAAACTTCTCAGTTTTAGCTCTCAGGAAATAGATTAATATATACAAGAATGAGGAGATTGGAGAAGGGAACGTGTTGCTAAATTGGAGTGTATTTTACTAGTTAGTAAACAGGACTAGAGTAAACTTTGAAAGTACCATGAAAATGAGTGTCTATAATTGAGGTACTCAATATTGAGCACTGCCTAATCTTTTTTCTTTTTCTTTTTTGCCATAGGGTGCATGCACTCTCTGCAGAGAGACAGAGACAATAAGAGAGAAAGCGAGAAATATCCCAAGGGGGATATGGCCATGTTGCAAACCCTTCTCCATTCTCCTCTGGAATTCTGGATACACATGCACACGTATCTGGCATGATTTCCAAGTTGTGGGTTCAGGGCTCAAACCATGTTTGGCCATGTGGGAATCCAGCGCCTTTACCACTATACCACCTGCTGGCTCCCAATGTCTGCACTGTTAACTGAAAAAATGTCAATGCAATTTTTACTCTTGGTTAATTTAAGCACAATGGTATGTGATATGCTTCATATTCCCTTGGTATCATGAATTGATTTAGTGGGGAGGAGGGCGATATTTTGAGTATTTGTAGCTTCCTAATAATCATACACTCAAATAATTTTTATTTTCTATAGTTGAATTTTACATAAATATGGTGCAAATATCAAATCAATATTAGTAAGTACATAAGCATAATGTCTTCTAGGAGGAGTAACCTTGACTTTGGTTTCATGATTTTATTACATACTTTACTACAGAGTAATTGATAATCTATCTATTACATAATTCAGTGAACAGTAAACTTTCCTCTAAAATTATTATATGTAACATTGTAATGTTCTATCAGTGAATGAACTCTGAATGCAGACCACAAAGATTCAAATTTTGGCTTTCTACCTACTTCCTTTATAATCGTGGGCAAGTCACTTAATTGTTTTGTGCCTAAGTAATTTATAACTGTATTTTATAGAGTTGTCATGTGGATTAAATATGTTTATATATATGAAACATTTAACATACAACAAATAATAAATGTTAGATTATAGAAGTTGTAGTAGTCATGCTAGTACTAATGTCAGAGTTTTTTTCTTTAGAGAGAGATTTTTGCTTTAGGGCATGTGCACTTGCTGGAGACAGAGATAGAAAGCGAGAAACCATGCCCCAGGAGGTATGGTCATGCTGCAATCCCTCCTCCTCCATTCTCCTCTCAGGATTTTGGGCATGCATACACACATGCCCAGCATGAATTTTAAGCCACTAAGTCTGGGATTCTAACTGGGGTTGACTCTGTGGGAGTTCAGTAACTTAACCATTATGCCATCAGCTGGTCCCCTAATGTCAGAGTTTTATTTGGAAGGGAGAGTTCATTGTTTTTAACTCTGCATAACATCATGAAATATCAAATTTTATTAAGTTTCTTTTCAGGCTAAAATCAAGTAAAGATGATATATAGAAGAGTACCAATATACTCGGATACTATGACATTGTGGATAAAAGGCTAGGTGAACCTTCCTCATCTATAATTTTTGGATATTCCATGCAAATGAATAAAAATGGCAATAAAGGTCACTTACTATATGAGAAATATGTTTTTGTAGGTTCCAGAAAAATTAATACAATGTAGAAAATACAAGGTAACCTCAACAAAAGGAAAACTGAGAACACAGTTATTTTGTATGTAATATACAAAGTCCTCTAGAAAGTTCATTTAGTGGAGCCAGCAGGTGGCATGGTGGTTAAGGGCACTAGATTCCCACATGACTGTGGTTCAAGACCTGGACCTGGCGGCTGGCCTTCTAACTTTCTCTCTCTATCTCTTCCTCTCTCTGTCTCTCTCTCCACCTTCCTGGTTCAATTAAATTAAATGAAAAATTATTCTAAAAAAAGTTAATTTAGTTCCCAAGATAGGGGCAATATGAATACTTGAGGATTACCATAAAATACTTCCATTAAATCTTATCTGAGAGAAAGAAATATAAACAGACTGCTTTATAGCCTCTGCTAATTATCAGACCAAAGAAGACTATAGTTGGCTGCATTAGAAGAATTTCTTCATAAAGTTAAAGATATTTAGCATAGACACCAGTCAAAAGCTAATCTGTGATGTTTGGTAAAATACTGTATGATGATGCAAAATCTTGATCACATTTTCAGTGAACTAGAAAACATAGGATACTGCCAACTTAGAATATTACTATGGAATTGAAATCTACAGATCGTTGATCTCAGCAAGTTTCTGTGAATCTTATTTTATTTTGACATGATACCAAAAGAAATGGACACTTCAGTAATTGTGTAAAGAGGAGTCAAATTTTATTTTCCACATCCTTTAGGATGAATCTCTGTAAGTATGTAATGTTTACAGAGCTTAATATGTGCCAGGAACTACTCAAAACTTTACAAAGACTATTCACAATCTTCATAACAATCTTATTAAGGAGGTATTATTATTCTCCCTGTTTTGCAGATGAGGAAGTCAAGGCACAAAATGGTTAAGTGAGAACCCAAACACTTGACTCCCAGATAGAAAACATGAATTTCTGCTTTGTTTGGTTGTTTTGGTGTCACACAGACAAGAACAGGTAATAGTAAAAGAGTAAAGTGACTCATAAAATTACACACATAGACATTCACCTGCTGTAATCATTTCTTAAATACATATTTACGGTTCCTATGGGTAATCTCTTCTAGATTCTCTGAGAATGATTAAATGATGGATAAATGATAAGATTTTTAAAAATTTTATTTGTTCAAGAACACATGCACTTGCCAGAGAAAGACAGTGAGAAAGTGAGAAAGTGGGAAAACACACTCCATACAGAATGATCACACTGCAATCTTTGTCTTCCATTTTCTCCTCTTTTTTTGGATTAAGGGTGCATGCACACACACGTGTGCACGTGCGCACACACATGCACTTGGTATATTTCTCAAGTGACATGAATTCCAGTTACCTTAACCACCACACCAATGGCATCCCAATAAGAAATTACATATATATATATATAATACAAAAAAAACCAGGGTGTTATGATATAGAGTTTTAGTACTGGGTAGAGGGGAGTGGCAGGGGGATACTTTGCGTGGGGCATGGATCACCTCCAGGAATGCAGATTCTTTTCGTTTTTGAGAAATCACCCCCCCCAGGGCGGGGGGAAATGGCCATGCTGCAATCTTCAATTTTCCTCTTGGGCTTTTGGGCATACACACACATGCACCAGGTCCTGGACTGGAACAGTGGTCAGCCATGTAGGAGTCCAGCACCTTCATCACCTTGCAAATTGCTGGCCCCAGAAATTGCATGTTCTTTATCTGAAAGAAAAGAAGTCGGCTGAGTAAAGTGCTTGAAGGTGACCTGTGGGTAAAGGAAAGAGCAGGTGTACCAGAATGTTTCTGAGACTGAGACATTGACAAAAAGAAGAACATTAAAAGAAAACATAATAAAATCCTAATAAAGCTGGGAGTTAAATTAAAATTTAAAAAGGAAGGAAGGAAGGAAGGAAGGAAGGAAGGAAGGAAGCCTCAAGAGATCCCTGATGACTTGTTAAGGGATGGAAACACCAGATGAGGTTGAAGAGGTTGGAAAACCCCATATTGTGGAGGACTATGCAGAGAATGAAACTGCAATTTCTGTTCTTTGTAGTAGTGATGATATGCCTTGACAAATTATCAACACTCTCCTGGATTCCCACATATTAAAACACTCAGGACAAAGTCTGTGACCAAAGAACAGTGTATTCATGTAAAATAAATTGACATTTAAGATGACTGATTTACAACTCTGATTATTTGTATCCTATTCTTCCCAACTGAATCAAACAGAACAAACTACCTAACATATTATGGCATGCATAAAGAGTTGATATTTGCAAATATAATGAATCTATTTATGAATGACTTTATACTACCTTTGATAATAATGGTTGATTTAGTGTTACTGTATCTGTTTTATAAACTTTACTTTGAAAGAAAGATAATTATGTTTGTTCAAATGTATACTGTGCATCAGACATAGGTGTACCTTTTATAATGGGAGATAGCCTCTTGTTAGAATTTTGTTTAGGAACTTAATTTGAACATTATTACAAATATAGTCCCTGTCCATAAGATAAGGAAAATATAACAAGGCTTTGAAATTCAAGTTGAGTTATATTTTGCCAAATGATCATGAACATATATCAAGGCTTATCTGTACAGGTGGATCTTGCACAGGAAACAGCATTATATACAGTTTGATTTAGGGTCTCAAAGGGATAAATATAGTTCTTTTTGAACTTGACAATAATTTACTGGAACTTAGCTTACTTTAAATAACAAAGTGGCAGCCTAAGCCTCAAATTCTCCATTTATACATGCAGTTCATTGACTTGACTTATCCTGGGAATAAACTGGTTCAGACTGGGAGAGAAGTTTGTGTTGAAAGATGTATTGTTAACCCGTTATTTACATCATACTAGAGTAAGAGACTTTCATGAACCTTAGTCTGAATTTTATTTTATTTTATTTATTTATTTTTTTTGGAGAGGTTTTTGCTGTAGGGCGTGTGCGCTCACCAGAAAGACAGAGAAAGACAGAGAGACAGAAAGTGAGAAATCACCCCCCATGGGGATGGCCATGCCGCAATCCCTTTTCCTCCATTTTCCTCTTGGGATCTTGGGCACGCACGCACACATGCCCGGATCCCAGTGGATCTGGGACTTGAACCGCAGTTGGCTACATGAGAGTTCAGCGACATAGCCATTACTCTAACTGGTGGTTCTGTGAATTTTAGTTTTTAATTACTAATATTATATTTTTATCTTTAAGGAGTTGACTGAAAACCCATAGTCATGATTCTGGAAATGGGGAGTTATTGGTAAAGAGTATGTACATTCAGTTATAAGATGAATCAATTCTGGAGATCTAATCTACAGTACAGCGAGTATAATTAATAACAATGTATTTTATACTTGAGATTTACTAATAGAGTAAATCATAAGAGTTGTTAGCACACATGTAAGCATGCGTGCATGTGCGTGTATGTACGCACACACACACACACACACACACACACACAAATGGAAACCCTGTGAAATGATGGACATGTTGATTGGCTTAACAATCATTTCACATTGTGTGTGTATATAACAGTGTATACATATATGTATATATATATATATATCAAATCATCATATTGTACACTTTGAATATAAATACAGTTTTTGTCACTCATACCTAGATAAAACTAGAAAAAAGAATCTATTTAAAATGAACTTAATAGAAAATTTTACTAAACCTTGCTATAACCATAAGATGTATAAAGACACAATCTTCTAATTATAGCTTAAAGTTAAAGTGCTAGTTTTCTTGGTTAAATTCTTAATTTCTTGCTTAAGTCCATTTTTTTTTTCTGCTTGAGAGATTTTTGCTATAGAGCATGTGTGCTTGCCAGACAGACAGAGAGACAGAAAGTGAGAAGTCACCCCCTGGGGGCAATGGCCACATTGCAATCCCATCTCCTCTCTTCTTCTCTCCTCTTGGGATCTTGGGCACGCACTTGTGCCTGGGGTGAGTTTTAAGGTGCAAGTTCCAGGACTCAAACTCTGGGTCAACTCTGTGCAAGTCCAGCAATGTAACCATTATGCCATCTGCTGATCCCTCTTACTTAAACTCTATTAATAGCGTTCTTTGTGCAATTCCAGTTTTATTTAGATTTTTCTCTTTTGAGTTGATGCACTTTTCTTATTCTTTCTCTTGATAGAATAAGCAGGATAGCAAGATGTTAACAAAAAATGTAAGATTATTTATAACTTCTTCTATGTGTGAATAAGGAATATATTCACAAATAGGAACATAAAATTTATACTATTCTACTTAAATCCTTCTTTAAATTTTATTTTTAAAAAGAATCATTTATTTAATTTTTATCTATTATTATTATTATTGTTTAATTTGCTCAGGGCATGTGTGCTTACTAGAAAGAAACAGAGAGAATGTGAGATAGCAAGTTGCCACATCCAAGGCTCAAACCATGGTTGGCCATGGGGGAGTCTAGTGCTCCAACCACTCCACCACCTGCTGACCCTTTACCTAAATTTTTAACCATGTGTTATCTAATTCAACAAGTATATATCGAACAAATAATTGTAGCACTAACAATTTGCACTAGGAATTGCCCATGTAATTCATTTCATGTGTGTTTCATGATTTAACCAGTTTTCTAAGAATAATCATAATCTATAGGGGACTTCAAAAAGTTTGGGAGAAATTACCTTGTGGAATAGAGGTAATGTGTTGCTCAAGAGAAGCCAGATCTGGCAAGGCAACTACAGTTCCACTCCCTATCTGAATCTGGGACCTAAAGGACTGAGGGACTAGAGAAGGAGGATGGTGGTGTGGCTGCACTCTGTGAAAAGGGCTCCTTTTTCCCTGCCTCTCACACACACACTCACCTTTGCATGAGCTCTATCATGAATAAAGAAAAATAATCATGGAGTGCAGGACCAGACAGTGGTGTAGTGGTTTAGAGCAACAGCACTCTGAGGCAATTGCACATGAGAAGGTTCCCAGTCCAGAGACTGCTGTGAGTATGCCAAACACATGCTTGCCCTTGATCGAGGGTTAGGTGAAGGCTGGGAGCAGATTACAGCATCAAAACTCTGTTGAGTACTGTCTCTTGCTCTCTCTCAGAGGAAAAGAAGAAAGGAAAAGAAAGGAAAAAGGAAAAAAAGAAAGAAGAAAGAAAGAAAGAAATGCATAACTTTTTCATAATGCATTTTCAATGAACCTTTTGAAACCCATTGTACTTCAGTTTCTACATTAATTGGGATGCTATGATGGACGATGTTTTTTAAAAACCCATCCTCTGCAGCACTGTAATAATATGCTTTAAAGCTATGAGGAATCATCTTTTCAATGTACTGATATTATGTTCAGAAAAGAGTAAAAAATGACTTAGCTCCACCCAGAGAAGTGGCAGAAGGACCACTGCTGATGTTTAGAAGACTATTCTTAGGGACTAAACACATGAATAAACATTGCGGTGAATTCTGGCCCTGAATCAGTGATAGTAGTTTCTCTAGGTCACATCTATATTGACCATTATAAAACTTATAACAACAGAGGAAATGGTATAGATACACAACTAGTCTGTGAGGTTTGGGTTGGTGCATCTGTCAATTATTTTAGCCTTAACTATTATCTCTCTTCCTTTGGAGATCACTTTCTATTTGCTCCTTTTTCTGTACCACATTGTTAGTCTAGATTTTTAAAATACTCTCCACTGAACCCTTAATTTATTATTTTGTAGGAACAAAAGCCTATATAAATTGACACCATGGCTTTGGATTTTGGATACTTTGTCTCTGCAACTTATAACCATACTGCCTTGTTATGTCAGTACTGACTGATATGTCAATTTTTAGATAAAGTAAAAGGATTGCATTGTCTTTTTTTTATTATTGGTTAAAAACAGAAACAAGTAGGACATTATCTTTGATTTTAAAGATGTTTGGCTAAAAAAATAAATCAGTACAAAAACGTGATCTTTTTTTATTGTCTTATGGCTAAATGTTAAATTTGTTGGTGAAAAAGTAGTATGAGAATTTAGTAACTCCCAAAGGACAAACTCCTTAACTCTCTGTAAGTGGTCCTTCAAAATAGTTTCTTTATTAATTTTTAGAATTTATCTAAAGTCAAACAGACAGAATTACTTTAGATAGTTATTTTTAAGTTGCAACTATAAAAGCCCTATGGAGAGTTTTAAGTCTAATCCACAATAAATGTAACTGTAATATACAAAGAAGGGTAAAAATGAGAATAAATGGCTTTTGAACATACATGTGCATAAGTTTAAAAAAGTATTTTCTCTTTACAAAATGCATCAATTGCACTTACCTAGAATGGATGTATGACTTACTTTGCAAATAAAATTTGCCTTCCTAATTTTAAATTAAATCACCGTTTTTTCAATACATGACAAATAATCTGTGATTGACAGGTTTTGTTGAGAAAAAAAGTCCTAGTTTTTACAACTATTCAGTTTGATAAAGTAGTCATAGATCAGAATATAAAATAGGTATTTACATCTAAAATGGAATGACCTACTTGTTTATTAAATAATGTACCTCTTCACACTGGGAAGGATAGGTTAACTAATACATATTATTTCTTAATTTTATAGTTTAAATGATCCAAAAATGTTAGAAATCAAGTAAATTGGAAAATGATTTTTAAAAATTGAAAACAGATGGTTTAGTGAATATGTGGTTAGAATCATAACACTCTATTCTTTGTAATCTATTATCTACACAAATATATCGGGTGTGTACTTACTATTTGATGGGCTGAAGCAAAGTTTTGTTATAACCAATTTATCAGAATTGAACAGTAGGGGACGGTATTTCACTAGTTTCCATTAGCAGTTAGACAAAAATAATATTTAATGGGCTGACATTGCTAGCCAAAAGGAAAGACAAATCTGAGAGAAAATAATTAAATTAAATTTACATTTGTTTAAAAAAGTCTTTCTTTGTTCTTGTTTATTAAAATCAGCTTTTGTTACCTGTGACTATTTGGTTGTATTGTCATAAGCAGTTTTTGTATTTAGATTTTATTGGAGTGGGAACACTTATGTGAGCTTTCCCCATTATGTATCCCAAATAGAATTTTCTATAGGGTAAGAAGTTACATTAGAGAGATAGATTTCATTTAAATTAGAAAGGTTTTATACTCTAGACTTAACAAAAATAAAATTTTAAGTAAAGAACTATGAAGATACCAGAAAAAGCAGCATTGCTGGTGATGTTTCTAAAGAATTTATATCAGTACTTTTAATTATATTTTATGTAAAAGAATTTGAAGGAAAGAAAAGAACTTTCTTAAAATTATATATCTTTGAGTTCCCAGTAAGAGATTGACTTCTGGCAAAGAATGGATCCAGAGTTTCAAATGACTAGGCCAAATCTCATAAAGATTAATGTTAGACCATAAATTAATATTTAGACAGGGAGAGAAAGAAAATAAGGTATAATACAATATCTGAGAGTAGTTTTTGTTATGCTTCTGAGAGCTGATAAACATTTCTTCCATAGTATTGTCATGCAAACTGGCAGCAGAAATTTCTGCATTATTTTAAGTAATTTTAAGTAATTCTTTTTTTTTTTTTTTCAAATGATCAGAGGGTGTGAGCTTGCCAGAGATGGGGAGAGAATTGGAAAGTGATTCGGGAAAATTATGATGCAGAAAGTTGGGGTGAGTGGACCCAGGATGTGGGACTAGGTGGCACAAAAGCCCCCTCTATTGAGATATAGTCACGCTGCAATTTCTTCTCCATTTATTGAACCTTTTGAGATTTGAGGCACATGCACACATGTTTGACCTGTTTTTTGAGTCTTTCTCACATGATAATCAATTCCATTATGCTCCTAGGCTCTGGGGCTAGTCCAAGTAGGTGCTACTTTTCTGGAGGCAATTAGGTAATTCTGGCATCAAACTTTTATTAATACATATTAATGAACTATTTATTAATTATTAAAATGTTTTCACCAGAAATTTTATAATTTTATTTCTATATTTTTTCTTAGAAATGAAATTTCTATCCACTGTTCCCATAAATGATGATGAAGTAGTTATGAGTATAAAAGCCTAATATAGGGACCAGCAGTTGGCATAATGGCTATGTTGCTGGACCTCCATGCAGTTGCCTGCAGTTCGAGTCCCAGACTTAGTGGCTTAAACTCATGCCAAGCTCATCTATGCACATGCCCAAGACCCCAAGAGGAGAATGGAGGAGAAGGAATTGTGGTGTGGCCATCCCCCTTGTGACAGAGCTTTCTGTCTCTCTGTCTTGCTCTGTCTTTCTGGCGAGCACACGTGCCCTATAGCAAAAACCTGTCAAAAAAAAAAAAAAGCCTAATATATATCTCAATTAAAAAAAAAAAATTTCTTGTGGAGGGAACCAGCAGTTAGCGTAATGGCTATGTCTCTGGACTCCCACATAGTGGACTGCGGTTCGCGTCCTGGACCTGGTGGCTTAAAACTCATGCTGGGCGTGTGTGCGTGCGTGCCCAAGATCCCAAGAGGAGAATGGGGGAGAAGGGATTGCTGCATGACCATCCCCCCTGGGGGGTGATTTCTTGCTTTCTGTCTCTATGTCTCTCTCTGTCTGTCTGGCGAGCGCATGCGCCCTATAGCAAAAATCTCTCAAAAAAAAAAATTTCTTGTGGATTAGAATCCAACTTTTATAAATTATAAGATGTAATGCAATGTGTTTCAGTATAAAGGCAATATCTGGTGTTAGTTGTGAAAGCAGTGTTTCTGACAGCTTAATTAATCATTTAATAATGCAAAAAAACACATGATCTCTGTAAATTCTTATTTCTGTGATTGAGGACCAGAAAGCCAAACACAATTTTTATGCACTTTAGACATTTGCCAATAGTTTTAAAAATATTATTATTATTATTTGGGGCAACATTACTGTTGGAAAAACTGAACTGGTAAAAAGAGAGTTGTACTGAAACAAATCATACAGTATAAAATAACTTACTATACAAAAATAGGACCATGGTTTGAGAGAAATTTCTCATACTGATCAAAGCTTATTTGGAAAGTATACATGAGCTAACTGGCTATAAGCTTCACAATTGATGGTACTTATAAATCACTTGGAAAAAAAGGAATATATGTAACAGATCCTCAAGGGTAAAAGATTATTAAACACCAACGTGAGGACCCCACTGTGGCAGTGTGTACTTGGCATTGCTGGATGGTAGACTAAGGATGGATGAAAGACCCAGGTTTGATTCCTATTGCACCCTAGAAAGCCACATGTGGTGGCACCTCTATTCCCAGCCTCTCAGAAGACTGAGACAGGAGGATGGTGACACTGTGAGACCCGGTCTCAAAGTACATGCACTTATACACACATACCTAAGTGAAGGAAGTAAGAATATCCAAATGACACAGAATAAGAGCAGACTTCAAATAGCATGCTAAGCACTCAACTTTCTCTCACTCTTAAGGATTTTATGAACTGCAAAACAAGGAAGATTCTAGAGGAAAGTATTAATGCCAAGATTGATTTGAATTTAGGTCTTGTCAGGATAAATATTTCATATACAAAATAGTAGGTGGTGTTTTACCTTTGAAGACAATTTTTCTTTTCTTTCTTTCTTATTTGTACACTCAATCACTGTATATCTTTACAACATTGAAAATGAATTTTTCTAGCATATGTGCCCTTATGTTAGTCCAATCAAAGGAAGATTTTTTCAACATAGTGAGTACCAAAAACTAGACACTTTAAAAAATGAGGTGTGTAGTATTACTGAACACTAATAAGATTCAAGGTGTTTGTCTAGTTGTAAGGAAACCTGACCAACAATACCAATTACAAAATGGAATTCTCTCCACTACCATTTTAAGACCATGTGTCCTTCATTTTCTGAGCTACTTATGAATGAGCATGTGGGAGTATCAATGCTCTTGAACAGAACTTTTAAATTGCTCTGTGTAAGAAATGAGTAACAGAAGTTTTTCCTATAGGAACAATTTTGACCATAAGGGACATTTGGCAAAGTCTGGAAATATGTTTGCGGGAGGAGGGTGCTATTGACAACTAGTAGGTAGAGGCCAGGCTACTGCTAAGCACTCTCTCGTCCTCCTTACAAAGTATTTTCTGGTCCTACATGTCAATAATATAGAGGTTGATACAGGAGAATGAAAATTCTCTAAGCTACCTTTGGAGTCAAGGAAATATGAAAATCAAAAAGTAAGGAAAGATTTGTTGGCTGAAAGCAGACTGATGAGCTCTGAGAAAAGTTCTATGGAGATTTTTAAAATAACTGTTGTATGCTGAGATGTGATCCCTCCTTGTGACTTACAATCTTTAATAAAGGAATAGTGCTCTGCTTGTACTCAATTTCTTCTTGCAATTTTATGTAGGAACTGAGTTCTGTAAATAAGGCTAGTCAGTTTAAGAAGACACAGGAGGACGAATGCCATGTGACTTGGTATTTAGTCAGTGCATGCCAACTCACTGATTTTACAAATATTATAACATTTCAGATCAGATGATAAATAATTGCTATGTTGGTCTTCTGAGTGATACTGATGCCCTGACTACCCTCATACCTTTCACAATCCAGAAAATTAAGGGATTATGTCTCATACAATTAGAAGTCAGAATCAGGGTCAAACCCTGTGGCCAATATCCTTGTTAGATGGTTTTTATGTCCCTACTACACTTTGGTTAAATATTTTGAACATCATTTTGTTACAGTTGAGAAAATCAAATCCTAATTCTCAAAAGCTGGCAACTGAAGGTCAGTCTGCATAGCCATGTGGAGTTACCTCTTCATAAGTTGACATTTCTTTTTCTTTCTGCAGCTATCTTGAAAGTGTACTTTAGGGGGTCAGCAGTTAACGTAATGGCTATGTTGCTGGACTCTCATGTAGTTGACCGCGGTTCACATCCCGGACCCAGTGGCTTAAAACTCACGTCGGGCGTGTGTGTGTGTGTGTGTGTGTGCCCAAGATCCCAAGAGGAGAATGGAGGAGAAGGGATTGTGGGGTGGCCATCCCCTCTGGGGGGTGATTTCTCACTTTCTGTGTCTTTGTCTCTCTCTGTCTGTCTGGCAAGTGCATGAGCCCTATAGCAAAAATCTCTCCAAAAAGAGAAAAAAAAAAGAAGAAAGTGTACTTTAAATGTTATTAATGAGGGTGCGCAGGCATTTGGGACTTGAGATCAACTTTGGGACTTTCAGAAAACCATCACTGACGGGATGGGGAAGCGTGGTGTTATCAGTTGAAGATATTTTGATCAACGGGACTGGGGAGAAATGTTCACATATTGAAATGCTCACATTGTAAGCTAAACAATGTGAGTGAATGTATATATATAAAAATAAATAAATTAAATTAAAAAAAAAAAGGAAACCATCACCCACCACCCCAGTGACATGAGTTTGCTCAGTCCACTGGCTGCTGGGATACTTAAGTCTGTTCTGGGCAGACTTCCTTGGGTGAGCTGGTGCTCCGGGCTTGGGAACAACTTTAGGACTCTCACACACTGCCACCCAGTGCTCCAGTGGCCTGAAATTGTCCAACCCACTGCCTGCCAGGATATTTAAGCCTGATCTAGCCAAGATTCTTTGGATGAGCCCAGGCTCAGGGCCTGGGAAGTACGTTGGGACTTTTGGTACACCAACCCATGTACGGTACTTTGTACACCATACAACTTGACCCTCTTTATTAAGTTCTATCTTTTTAGCTTGTTACCACCACATCTAGAGCTGAAAATTTGATAGAGTAGTCAAGCACCAGAAGTTACTCTTAAATGCTCTTACCTGGGAGACACCGCCCTCCTATAGGAATGCACTTGAGAACTAAGGGTGGAAATTTCCTCCACCAGTATTACAGGATCTACTCCACTAAATAGAAGAGAGTGAATACTGCATCATATGACTAGAAACCAGCACAGATTTCAAAGAAACATGAGAAAACAAGGTGAGCATAGAAGCCCCTCACCAACAGTAGATAGTACAGAGAAATACATAGAAATGTCAGAAATAAAATTCTGAATATTCATAGTGACAAAACTCAGTGAGATGCAAGAGAAAACAGACAAACAGTTGTAATAAATGAGAAAATCATTTTAGGACATGAAAGAGGAATTCCATAAAGAAACAGATACCCTAAAAAAAAAAAGAGAACAGAACTTGTGGAAATGATGAATACAATACAAAAAATTAAAGTCTCCCTAGAAAGTATTAACAGCAGTTTGGACAATGCAGAAGAAAGAATTTCTGACCTGGAAGACAAAGTCTCCAACATAGGCCAAATAACCAGAAAAAAAGAAAAAAACAACCAAAAAATGAGGACAACCAATGGAAAATCTAGACACCATGAAACTTCCAAATATCCATATAATGGGTATTCCAGAAGGTGAAGAATCTGCTAAGGTATAGAAAACCTCTTTCATGAACTACTATCTGAACATTTTCCAAATCTAGAGAAACATGGAAAAATTTAGACCTCCCCCCTCAAAGAAAGGACCACAAACAGAGTCAACATGAAATATCTTCCCTGTGGCATATCATAGACAGATTGGTAAAAATGAAAGACAAGGACAATATTTTTAAAATGACAAGGGAGAAATGTCAAATTACTTATAAAGGTTACCCCATTAGACAAACACCAAACCTCTCAAAGAATGGGAAGATGCATTCAAAATATTAAAAGAAATACAATTTCAACCAAGAATTCTATACCCAACAAGATGATCCTTCAAATGGGAAGAATAAATAAACAAAAATTGAAAGAATTCAGCAATAAAAGACCATCTGTACAGGAAGTGTATTAGGATAACTAAAGAGAGACAAGCTGAAATGAGAGGACAGAAAACAACAGAGAAAATGGCTAACAAAATGATAAGGATAAATTCATAAATATCATTAATAATGTTGAATATTAATTGATTAAATTCTCCCATTAAGAGACACAGACTGGCTGAATGGATACAAACACAGAAGCCATCTATATACTGCTTATAAGAAACATACCTCACTGATGAGGACATACATAGGCAGAAAGTGAAGGGCTGGAAAAGATACTCCACACAAATGGAAACCAAATAAATGCTGGAACAGTGATACTTGTATCAGAAAACATAGACTTTAAGGTGAAAGGTGTAAGAGGAGACAAAGAAGAACATTACATAGTACTAAAAGGACGTGTTTACCAAGAAGATATACCACTTGTAAATATCTATGCACCCAACACTGGAGCATCTAAATACATCAAAGAAAAACTGTTAAATATCAAGGGAAAGATAGGTTGCAATACAATAATCATGGGGGATCTCAGCACTCCACTAACTCTTCTGGATGGATCATCTAGACCAAAACTAAACAAAGAGGTATAAGATCTAGATGGTATCATACATGAAATGGATTTAACAGGCATCTATGGAGTATTTCACCCAACTACCACAAAATACCCCCACATGGAACATTTGTGAAAACTGACCACACGATAGGAAACAAAACAAACCTTTACACATTCAAGGTATAAAAATTGTATGTAGCATCTTTTTAGACCATGATGGAATCAAACATGAAATCAACTACAGAAAGAGTCCTTGAAAATTCACGCAGAAACACTAAACAACCTACTCCTGAATGTCATTACAACTATAGAAGAAATAAAAATAAAATCAAATGTTCTTAGAGGCTAATGATAAGGAACAAAGAAGTGTTTATAACCTGTGGGACACAACAAAAGCAGTATTAAGAGGGAAGTTCATAGGAATTAGTATCCACCAGGAAAATAGAAAGGTGACAAATAAACAACCTAATGACACAACTCAGATACCGGTAAACAACAACAACAACAACAAAACAAAACAAAATCTAGGAGAAAAGAAATAATACAGCAGAAATAAATGAAATAAAGAAAAAAAGAACTATACAGAATATAAACAAAACCAAAAACTAGTTCTTTGAAAAGAGGAATAAAATTGACACGCTGTTAGCTAGATTAATCAAGAAGAACAGAGAAAGGAATCAGATGAATCAAATCAGCAAGGAAACAGGCATTATTATAATGGACATAATAGAAATACTAAATATCATCGGAAAATACTGTGAGTGACAGTATACCAACAAACGAAGAAACCTAGATGTGATGGACAAGTTTCTGGACACATATAGCTTAGCAAGATTGAACCAGAGAAAAATAGAAAGTCTGAATGGACCCATAAGAAGAAATAAGATTGAATCGGCAATAAATAGTCTCCTAACAAGAGAGAGCCCAGGTCCTGTTGGCTTTCCTTCTGAATTCCACAAAACCTTTATCAAAAAATTCCAATTCTCCTTAAACTATTTCTAAAAATTCAAAAGGAAGGAACCTTCCTGAGTTCATTCTATAAATTCTCCATCATCTTAATTCCAAAACCAGACAGTGAAATGACAGAAAAAGAAAACTTCAGGACTGTATCTCTCTGAATATGAATACAAAAATTTTCAACATGTTACTAGCAAATAGTATTCAACAACATATTAAAAAGGTTATACATCAAGTAAGCTTTATTCCAGGGATGTGAGGATGGTTCAATCTACACAAAACAATAAGTGTAATATATAACATTAACAAAAGGAAAAATAAAAACAATATGATCACATCAATCAATGTAGAAAAAACATTTGATAAAATGTAACATTTTTCATGATTAAGACTCTCAACAAAATTGGACATTCCTCAACAGAATAAAACCATCTATAAAAAAACCCATAGCAAGCATCATCTTTTCTATTAAAACTGGAACAAGACCAGGATGCTAACTTTCTCTACACCTCTTTAACATGGTACTGGATATTTTAGTCAATACAATTAGACTAGAGTGTCAAATAGAAGGAATCTAAATAATAAAAGAATAAGTGAATTATCTGTTTGTAGATGATATGATGCTATACACAGAAAATCTAAAAGAACACACACACACAAATCCTGGAATTGATAAGTGAATATAGTAAAGTAACAGAATACAAAATTAACATACAAAAATCTTTAACATTTTTATACACCAACAATGGACAAACTGAGACAGAATTGAAGAAACAATCTCATTTACAGTAGTCACAAAAAAGAAATTGAAAAATGATACAAAAAAATGGTAGAACATCCCACATGCCTTGATTGGAAGAATTAATATAATTAAGATGTCATACTACCAATACTAATCTACAAATTTAATGCAATCCCACTTAAATTACCAAAGATGTTCCTCATAGAAATAGAAGAAACAATCATAAAAATTGTCTGGAAGTATACAAGGCCCCATATCACCAAAGCAATATTGTGCAAAGGGAATAAAGTAGGAGGCATCTCACTTCCTGACCTCAAAAGATATTACAAAGCTGTGATAATTAAAACAGCATGATGTTGGGAAAACACACACACACATACAAACACACACACACACAAACACACACAAACATACAAAAAACAGGTAGACCTATGGAACAGAATTGAGAACCTCCATGTGAATCCCAAAATGTACAGCTAACTGATCCTTGACAAAAGGCACAAACCAATCCAGCGGGATAAAGAAAATCTCTTCAGGAAATGATACTAGGAGCTCTGGATATTCATCTACAGAAGAATGAGACTGGATTCTTATCTCTGACCACTAACAAAAAGTAACTTAAAATGGATTGAGCCTCTAAACATAAAATCTCAAACTACAAAAATACTGATGGAAAACACAGAGAAAACTCTTAGAGACATTGGAGTAGACAAATATTTCTTAAAGAAGCACCCAAAGCACAGGCAATAGTCCCCAAACAGACAAAAGAGACTATATTAGGTTGAGAAGCTTTTGCACAGCAAAAAAAAAACAATAAGTAGAGTGAGACAACAATCCTCAGAGCGGTAGAACATATTTGCAAAATATATCTCAGAGAAGAGACTGATAATAAGAATATATAGGAACTCAAGTAGCTTACCCAGAAGAAAACAAAACAAAACAAAACAAAAAACAAAAAAACAATCCAATTAAAGGAACATGAACTGAACAGACAATTCTCTGAAGAAGATGTACAAATGGCCCAAAAGCATATGAAAACATGCTCGACATCTCTTATCATAAGGGGAATGCAAATCAAAACCAGATTGAGATACCACTTAACTCCAGTCAGAATGGCTAAATTTAAACAAATAAATAGTGGTAAGTGATGACAATGCTGTGGTGAAAAGGGAACACTCCTACACTGTTTGTGGGAATCCAAATTAGTACGACCACTTTGGAGATTCCTCAGAAACCTACAAATAGAACTACCATGTGACCCAGTAATTGTACTCTAAGGTACTTACCCAAAGGATAGAAAAACCCTCAGTCCCAAAACATGTACACATCCATGTTTATTGCAGCATTATTTTCAATTGCTAGAACATGGCATCAACTCAAACGTCCAACAAAAATGATTGGATTGAAAAATGTGGCATGTGTAGTCTATGGAATACTACTCAGCCATGAAAAAACCAATGAAACCCTGACATTTGATACAAAGTGAATGAATATGGAAGACTTAATGCTAAGTGAGGCAAGTCAGACTCTGAAAGACAGACTTTTGTATGTCCCCACTCAATATATACTAGTTGTCTGTGCTATATAGCAGAAACCGAAGTCTGGAAGGTATAGAAGCATGGAGGGCAACAATAGATACTAGAGACAGTAAAAATATGGGTAATACGGATATGGGTAATAGAGGGAGGAAGGGGAATGGGAAAGAAAAACAAAGTATTTTAATTGACAAAAAATGAAAAGCTATTTGCTGATGATAATGTTTGTGGTATTCATGCTGGTAAAACCAATGTCATACACAGTAAAGATAAATGTGATTAAATGTAATTTAAAATTAAATAAAACAAAAATAAACATTAATGATCATGGCAAGTTTTCTGACAAGAGCTTCAGTGTGTGAGCAATCATTTACTTGTCAGTATGGTAGTTTTCTAAGTAAAGCTAAGAATATTTTAAATAGCACAATATTTATTTGCTTTGTTTAGAATCCTTGGAGTGAAAATGCTTTGAGAAAACTGGCTCAGTGTCAAAATAATAAACATGTCAAGGAATGGAAATCTCCTTAAAAACAAAATGAAGATGGGAATGGGAATGTCAGGTTTGGGCTGTACAAGTTCTCAAATCAATTATCTCAAATGCATTTTCATTATCTGAATTTACTTGCTATATTTATTTGTAAGAAATTTTATTGTTGCTATAAAACTCATGGCGCAGCACCTTGGATTGGTTTGCATTTTTCTCTATTGGGACATCTCTGAGATTGTAAGGAATTAGCTGCAATTCTGGCTGCCCAAATGCTTGTTAGGGCCATCCATGTGTTTAGGAAGATAGCATTAAAATGAAGCCTGTGCCAGAAGGTTTTATAGTAATAGATACCTTACTGTGGTATTTGAATGGTTATTTTTCTTAAATGAATAGAAATTATTAAGTATTATAATCACTTTCATGAGCCGTACTTCTGGTGGTATTATATTGTATAGCTAAATGCCTTTCAGTGAAATGCCAATCTATATAGCATTTGCTTTTTAAGTGTTGAATTTTGCTACAAAGCCTGGGTAAAGAAATAAGATGATATGTTTGACAGGATAAAAATACAGGGAAGATCAGATACTTTGATGATGAATATTTGAATTAAAATAATTTTATAGTATTTACCTTGATGAAAAACTATGTAGGGACCAGCAGTTAGCATAATGGCTATGTCGCTGTACTCCTATGTAGTTGACCACAGTTTGAGTCCTGGACCTGGTGGCTTAAACTCATGCCGGGTGTGTGTGCGTGCATGCCCAAGATCCCGAGAAGAGAATGGAGGAGAAGGGATTGCGGCATGGCCATCTCCCCTGGGCTGTGGGGCGGGGTGGATTTCTTGTTTTCTGTCTCTGTCTCTCTCTGTTTTTCTGGCAAGTGCATGGGCCCTATAGAAAAACCTCTCAAAAAAAAAAAAAAACTATGTAAATTTTGCCTTTGGCCCACATGTATACTCAGCTCTATATTCGTATCTCTCCAGAGTGCTCTGATGAAACACACATATACATATGTGTGCCATTATGCTTGTTTTTTAGAAATTCAGAAAACCCCAATGTCAATATAATATAAGATATTCAATTGATAATCCATATCAAGGCAGAGATTGACCAATTAATTTTCTTACTCTCTGTAGGTTAGAGTTTAGGTGGGTTTAGCCCACAATATCTCACAAGGATAATGAAAGTGTAGATTGGAATTATAATCATCTCAAAACTAGAGGTAGACTAGCTTCCAACTTCAATCACATGATTGTTGGCCAGATTTAGTTTTCTACAGGTTGATTAAGGGTCTCAGATTGCTCTTGGCTGTTGACCAGAGGCCACCCTCATTCCTTGCCACATCTTCACATAGGCAGCAGCAGTTCCCAACATAGCAGATTGTTTTATTACATCAAGCAAAAGAAGAGACAAAAAAGAGAAGAGAAAGAAGAGTGGAAGGCATGGGGAGAGAGATAAGAAGAATATAGACAATATAAAAGCCACAATTTTTGAAACCTAACATCAAAATAGCATCTCATCATTTTAGGTTGTTTAGAGATTATAGCAAACATTAAAGTAAATTAAATTGTTCCAATTTACATAGAGCTAACATTATATCATTTTAAATAAAATGTAAGATCTTTGAAACTTTATACTTTGATTTTGCCAGGTATACAATACATAGCTCTTTCATAACATCTGGGTTTCTGGGCTTGAATTGCTTTTTAGTGATAGAAAGATTGCTACTCTGGGGACCAGCAGTTGGTGTAATGGCTATTTCTCTGGATTCCCATGTAGTCAACTGCGGTTCAAGTCCCAGACCTGGTGGCTTAAACTCATGCCAGGTGCGTGTGCATGCATGCCCAAGATGCCAAGAGGAGAATGGAAGAGAAGGGATTGCAGCGTGGCCATTCCCTGGGTGGGGGGTGATTTCTCACTTTCTGTCTCTCTGGCAAGTGCACATACCCTATATCAAAAACATCTCCTCCCCCTCTAAAAAAAAGTGAAAGAAAGATTGCTACTCTGACCTCTCTCACATTCTTTTTATTTCTTTTGGTTTGCTATAAGGCACATGCACTTGCCAGGTAGAGACAGAAAAAGAGAGAGGGTTAGAGAAAGAGAAAGCAATCCCGCGGGGGGATGGCCACACCATGATCCACTGTTCTCCCTACTCTCTAAGGATTTTGGTCACACATGCTCATGAACCTGGCAGGTTTTCTGAGCCCTTGGGTCCAAAACTTGTAGTACTCAGTCAGCCATGTGGAATTTAGCTACTTTAACCACCACACCACCTAGTTGGCTCACAAATTTTTTTTTTTTCCCCCTAGGTTTTTGTCTTAGGATGTGTGCACTCACCAGAGAAAAACAGGGATAGGGAAAGTAAGAAATCAACCCCCAGGAAGGATGACCACACACACAAACCCTTCTCCTCCATTCTCCTCTCAGGACTTTGGGCACACACACATATGGGCCCCATGTGATTTTCAAACCAGTAGATCTTGGGTTCAAATCACGGTTGCCCATGTGGAGTTCAGTGTCTTAACCACCATACCACCTGTTGTCCTGGTTCCCACATTCTTCACTCCAATGTAGTTGACCACAGTTTGCATCCTGGACCTGGCGGCTTGACCGGGCATGTGTGTGCACGTGCCCAAGATTCCAAGAGGAGAATGGGGGAGAAGGGATTGCAGCATGGCCATCCCCCCTGGGGGTTGATTTTTTGCTTTCTGTCTTTCTGTCTCTCTCTGTCTGTCTGTCGAGCACACATGCCCTATAGCAAAAACCTCTTCAAAAAATTTTTTAAAAAATCTTTAGAAAAAATTTTTATAAAGAAACAAATGTATATTATCTGAAAAAGAAATGAAAATAGTTGTAAATATGATCTACATACTTAAGAAAATGTTGCATTAAAAATTGAGAATATCGGGACTGGAAGATGGCCTAATGGTTACGTTACTGGACTCCCACATGGTTGTCTGTGGTTTGAATCCAGGAGGCAATGACTTAAAACTCACACCAGGCACATGAGTGTGTGTGCTCAAAATCCTCAGAGGAGAATGGAGGAGAAGAAATTGTGGTGTGGCCATTCTCCCTGGGGGCTGATTTCTCGCTTTGTGTCTCTCTGTCTCTCTCTTTCTCTCATTTTGCGTCTCTCTGCCCTATAGCAAAAATTTCTTTCTCTAGAAAAAGAGAATGTCATCAAAGAAACAGGAAATACAAAAACTAACCAAACAGAAATTATGAAGGAGAATACAATAAACTGAACTGAAAAATTTATTAGAGGGCTTCAACAACTTAATTAAAGAAAAAATAAACAATAAAATTAAAAACAGATATCTAAAACTTACACAGTTAGGAAAACTAAAAGAAAAAGACATTTAAAAGGGTGAAGAAAGCTTAAGAAAACTGTGAGATACCATCAAGCAAACAAATATGCACAGTGTGGGAGTCTACAGGAAGAAAAGAGGCGATAAAAAGGGGAATCAGGCTTATTCAAATATAAAATGGTCAAAATCTTCTCAAATCTGAGGAAGGAAATAGATTATTAAACTCAAGAAACCCAAAGTGCTTAAACAAGGCTGAACTCAAAAAAATCCATACCTCGAAACATATCAAATTGTCAAAAGTCAAAGGCAAAGTGAGAATTTTGAAAACAACAAGAAAAAAGTAGTATGAGAAGGGAACTTTCATGAGATAATCAGATATCTCAGCTGAACCTTACAGGCCAGAAGGCAGTGGTATGATATTTCAAAATGCTGGGAAAGATAAAAACAAAAACAAAAACAAAACAAAACAAAAAAAACACCTGCTAACCAAGAATACTCCGTCTGGCAAAACTATTCTTTAAAAATGAAAGAGAAATAAAGACATCCCTAGATAAACAAAACCAGAGGGAGTTCATTCCCACTAGACCTGCCTTACAGATATGCTAAGGAGAGTTTGTCAAGTTGTCAAAAGGACACAAAATAGCAACATAAAAGCATATTAAAGTATAAAGCTTTATACTTTTTAACTTGATAAAGTTAAATATATACACAAATACATACTACTGTCATATTGTAATGATGGTAAGTAAATCACTTTTAATTTCAGTATAGAAGTTAAAAGACAAAAATATAAAAAATAACTACAATTATAAAAAATGTAAGTTGTTGGGACCAGCAGTTGGCATAATGGCTGTGTCATTGGACTCCCATGTAGTTGACTACAGTTTGAGTCCCAGACCCTGTGGTTTAAACTCATGCTGGGCGCGTTTGCGTGCATGCCCAAGATCCCGAGAGGAGAATGGAGGAGAAAGGATTGCATTGTGGCCATCTACCTGGGGGGTGATTTCTTGCTTTCTGTCTCTGTCTCTCTCTGCCTGTCTTTCTAGCGAGTGCACATGCCCTATAGCAAAATCCTCTCAAACAAACAAACAAACAAAAAAACCCCACAAAAACTAAGTTGTGACATCAATAGGATAAGGCTTGTGTGTATGGTAGAGAGTAGAACCAGAATATTTGCATGCTATTAAAGTTAAATTATCAGCCTAGATTAAATTGCTATGTTTATATAAATAGCATGTTTATATAATCCCATGGTAAACATAAATGAGAGCAGAAAGGAATTAAAGCATGATTCTACAACAAAAGAACAAAAAACAGTCAGTATGAGAGAAAAAGTGTCAAAAAAGCTACAAGACATACATCAAACAATGAACAAAATTCTAATAGTAATTCTTCCTATATCAGTAATTAACATTAAATGTCAATAGATGAAACACCCCAATCAAATAAATAGAGTAGATAAATGGATTTTAAAAAGCCAAACCAAACAACAACAACAAAAATCCAGGGGCCAGCAAGTGGCATAGTGTTAAGGTTCTGGACTACCACACGGTTGACCACAGCTCAGTCCCAGACACAGCTACTTGAAACTCATGCCAGGTGTTGTGCGTGTATGCCCAGAATCCCAGGAGTAGAGTAGAGGAGAAGGGATTGCTGTTTGGCCATCCACCCTTGGAGGGGGTGATCTCTTGCTTTCCATCTCTCTGTTGCTCTCTGTCTCTCTGATGAGCTTATGTACCCTCTTTCAAAAATCTCCAGGGAACCAGCAGTTAGTGTAATGGCTATGTCGCTGGACTCCCATGTAGTCGACCGCGGTTTGTGTCCTAGACCCGGTCGCTTAAAACTCACGCCGGGCGCGTGTGCATGCGTGCCCAAGATCCCGAGAGGAGAATGGAGGAGAAGGGATTGCGGCATGACCATCCCCCCCGGGGGGGGATTTCTCGCTTTCTGTCTCTATGTCTCTCTCTGTCTGTCTGGCGAGCGCACGCGCCCTACAGTGAAAATCTCTCCAAAAAAATGAAATGCACTATACGCTGTTGATAACTCTCAATTTTTATTTAGAGAGAGATTTTTGCTATAGGGTATGTGCACTCACCAGAGAGACAGAGAGAGACAGGGAGATTCAAAGTGTGAAATCATTCCCTGGGGGATGGCCACACTGCAATCACCTCTCTTCTATTCTCCTCTTGGGATTTAGGGCACTCATGCATATGTGCCCAGGGTGAGTTTTAAGCTGCCAGGTCTTGGCATTAATCTACTTTCAAATACATGGGAGTCCAGTGATGTAACCATTACATCACCTGTTGGTCCCGATAAGTCTCTATTTTTATTTAAAGGCACATACGACTGAAACTGAAGAGATAAAAAAAAAAAAAAGATGTTAAATACAAACGATACAAATGAGCAGGGCATAGCCATACTTAGATGATAAAAAATAAAACTGAAGTTAAAAACTGTCAATGGAGACAAAGAACGACATTATACTATGATAAAAGAGTTAGTTTATGAGGGAGATGTTATAGTTACAAATTTATATGCACATATGAATGCTGAAATGTATAAAAGATGTAACAGAATTAAGACAGAAATATACAGTGACAAAATAGTAGTGGAAGACTTGAATATCCTATGTTCAGTATTAGACAGAATATCCAGATAGAGGATAATAAGGAGGCAGAGAATTATAGACCTTCTTCTAGAGACATTCATCCCAAGAGCACACATGAAATTCTCCAGAATAGATCATATATCAGCTCACAAAACAAGCTTTGAAGTATTTAAGAAGATTGAAGTCATACTATGTCTGTTTTTCTGAACACAATGAAATGAAACTAAAAATGAATGGCGAAGAAAAATTGGAAAATTTAAAATAAGTGGAAATTAAACTACATACTTTTGAGCAACCTATGGGACAAAAAGAAATTAAAAGGGAAATTAGAGACTATTTTGAGAGAAATGAAAACAAGCACAACATGCACTAAATGATGGGATATTGCAAAACCAGTAATAAGAGGGAAATGTAAAGCAAGAATATCTACATTTGAAAAAAGAGAAATAGGTAAAATAAAAATAAAAACCTATCTTAACACCTCAGAAATTAGAAAAAAAGCAAAACGAAGAATAATTAAGAATAGGAAAAACTGAGACCAGCAGTTGGCATAATGGTTATGTCACTGGACTTCCATGTAGTTGACCGCAGTTGGAGTCCCGGACCTTGTGGCTTAAACTCATGCCTAGTGCATGTACGTGCATGCCCAAGATCCAAAGAGAAGAATGGAGGAGAAGGGATTGTGGAGTGGCCATCCCCCCTGGGGGGTGATTTCTCGCTTTCTGTCTCTCTCTCTTTATGTCTTTCTGGTGAGCACATACTCTCTATAGCAAAAACCTCTCAAAAAAAATATATATATATAGACTGGAAAAGTTTTTGGTAGTTCATCTATGAAAAAAAGATAAGACTCAAATAAGTAAAATCAAAAGTGAAAGAGGAAAGATTACAATTGATGCCCCAGAAATTAAATTGAGAGTAAGAGAATACAATAGACAATTGTATCCCAAAAATTGACCCCTGGAAAAAATGGAAAATTTCCTAGAAACATACAATCTGCCAAGATTAATACATTAAGAAATAGAAAATCTGAATAGACTACAACGTATTCTGAGATTGAATGAGTAATTAAAAACACTACAAGGAAGGAAGGCCCAGGCTTTGCTAATGAATTCTATAAAACACTTAAAGAATGAATGCCAATACTTCTCAAATTCTTCCAAAAGATTTTAATGTAGAAACATTTCCAAATTAATTTTATGAGGTTAGTATTACCCTAATACTAAAGTCAGGAGACAATACAGAAAAATAAATTATATCCTTGATGAGTATGGATGAAAAAATAATAGCAAACTGAATTCAACAGAATATTTAAAAGGCTAAACACTATGACTGAGTCAAATTTATTCCTAGGATACAAGACTGTTTGAACATGTAAAAATTAATCAATATGTTACAGCATATTAACAGAACAAAGGATAAAAATCACAAGATTACCGCAACTGACATGGAAAAAGCTTCTGACAAAATTCAACACACTTATATTAAAAAAAAATTCATCATTTTAGAAATAAGAGGAAAGTACTTCATCATATTAAAAACTACCTATGAAAAGCCCACAAGAACAACATACTCAGTGGTATAAAACCCAAATCTTATTCTTCTAAGAGCAGAAACAAGACAAGGATGCCTACTTTCACCTTTTGTATTTATTTATTTATTTATTCATTCATTTATTTATTTTTTGGAGAGGTTTTTGCCATAGGGCGCGTGCACTCGTCATACAGACAGAGAGAGACAGAGAGACAGAAAGCGAGAAATCACCCCCCCAGGGGGGATGGCCATGCCACAATCCCTTCTCCTCCATTCTCCTCTCGGGATCTTGGACACACACACACACACACGCACACGGTGTGAGTTTTAAGCCACCGGGTCAGGGACTCAAACTATGGT
Source organism: Tupaia belangeri chinensis (assembly GCF_000334495.1). Lineage (NCBI taxonomy): Eukaryota > Metazoa > Chordata > Mammalia > Scandentia > Tupaiidae > Tupaia > Tupaia belangeri. The sequence continues at coordinate 5,768,654 of NW_006159731.1, forward strand.
CGACCACATGGGAGTCCAGCGAAATAGCCATTACGCTAACTGCTGGTCCCTCACCTTTTGTATTTATGATAGTACTGAAACAAAAGTTATCTGAATTAGAAAGAAAGAAGCTGAATTGTTGCTATTTACAGATGACAAAATCTTATATACAGAAAACCCTAACAATCACACATGCACACACACACAAGCAGTTAGTATATTAAGTGAATTCAGCTAAAACAATCCCACTTACACAGCATCAGAAAGAATAACATATTTAGGAATAAACCACACAAAGTAAACAACTGTATACTGAAAACTACAAAACAAAGGTGAGGGAAATTAAAGAAGGCATAAATGTGAAGATATACTGTTTTCATGAATTGGAGGATCTAATACTCATATAAAAATATTCATATTATAAAAAAAAACTATAGATTCAATATAATTTCCATGAAAACCTAAAAGCTCCTTTTTTTTTTTTTCAAAAAGGGAAAAACACAATCCTGAAATTCATCTGGGAGCACAAAGCACCTTGAATAGCTAAAAAGTCTTGAGCATGAAGAACAATGCTGAAAAGCTCACATTTCCTGAATATATTCTTCTTAAAAATATATTACAAAGCTACAGTAAATAAAATAGTATAGTGCTGGTGTAAAAAGAAATATATAGATCAATGGAGCAGAATAGGGAACCCAGTTACATACCCATCCATATGCAGTCAACTGATTTTTAATATGAATACCTCTCTTCGTGGTAAGCTCACAAACATACAAAGTACATAAATGAATGAATATATATGAAAGTAAATAAACAGTATTTTAACAAAAGATTCTGAAAAGGAGAATAATGGCCTCTAAGAACTTGAGGTGGCACAAAATGTTCCATAAATTCATACATCACCAATAGATAATGATAAATCATAAATGGGTATCTACAATTTGATATCTACTCTGAATTTTTACGGATATAAGGTAAATATTTATATACCCATAATATATGCCCACATTTGTAAATATGTAAAATTACTTCCAAACCAACATATCCAATTAAATGTTTAATGGCCATCTCAAACTTAGTAAGACCAAAATTATATTATTGATTTCCATTCCAAGCCTCTCCTCTTCCTGTCTCACTGTCTTCAAAGATGCAACCTTGTTTCCTATTTTTCTCTAATATTCTTTGTCTTACTGATTAGTAAATACTTTAAATCTACCTTTAAAATATACATTTCAGCCTAACAGCTTTTTAGCATATTCTTTATGTTTATACTAAAACAAGCCATGTTAGCCCCTTGGACATGTCTAGTAACCTTCTGACTGGTTTCCCTCCTTCCACTCCTGTTTCAGTTGGTGTGCCATGCCTGAACCATTCATTCATTATTCATTCATTAAGCAAGTATTTGTTCTAAATGCTGTGACCTAAGCATTCTTCTAGGTTCTTGAAATGTATTCACAAATAAAATAGACAAATTTCACATTTTCCATACTCATGGTATGTAGGTTCTCACCAAAATAAGTTTTAAAGTTAGATCAGATCACTATTTTCCTTGAAATATTTTTGCAATTCCTATCTCACTCAAAACAAAGTATAGATTCCTATAGGCGAAAGGCCTTACATAATCTAATGTCTCTTTGGAAAATTTCTGGCATCATCTTCTATTTGTCCCTTGCTTATTTGACTTCAGTGACATGCTTTCTTGAGGTTCTCTTCAGGGCATGTGGCAATTCCCATCTCAGAAACTTTATTCCCACTCTCTCCCACAATTCAGTGGATTACGATTCACTCTTTTCCCTCACTTCACTCAGTTTTTTTATCAAATTTTACCATTTCTTGGTCCCAGCAGATAGTGTATGATTATGTTGCTGGACTCCCACATGGATGGCTGCAGTTTGAGTCCTGGACCTGGCAGCTTAAAACTCATGCAGGATGTGTATGTGTTTTGCCCCAAATCCTGAGAAGAGAATGGAGGAGAAGGAATTTTGGCTTGACCATCCTCCCAGCGGGGTGATTTCTTATATTCTCTGTTTTTCCAGTAAGCACATGTAACCCTATAGCAAAAATATCTCTCTCTCTCTCAAAAAAAAAAAAAAAAAAAAAAAGGAAAGAAAAAAAAATTACCATCCTAAAATTCCTAAGAAAACTCTATTTTATTTGTTACATAAAACTTCATTTTATTTATTTATCCTGATTCATTTTTCTTAATATCATTCACAATTCACTAACATTGTGATACTAACATAATCCAGGAGTCACATAAACTGCTAAATTAAGGATGATTGGTTTTAACTTTAGTTCACATTACATTCTTTCTGATGGCATCATACCTACAAAGCTGGGTTTTTGGTGATGGGGACGTGGAAATACCCATGAGGAAATCAATATGGAATACACACACACACACACACACACACAATATGTATATAATACATAGTTTGAAATAATCAGTGAGGATAGTGGGTTCAAACATAATTCTAAAGTTTAAGAAATTGAATCATGCTCGACAGCTACATACATCTCATTAGTAATTAACTGCAGTCATTAAAGAATAGAGTGAAATACATTTTCAATGTATGTGTATTATTGTTCGAAGTAAGTTGCTAGGACATAAGTTTTTAGGACATAACCACTGAATAAATGGAACTATTAAGTATCTCTTTTGGCCTCGGGGTGCAAATTAATGAGAAACTACAGGTATTGTGAACCAAGATAGTTTGGGGTGCTGTTCCCTAAATGATTACGTAGATAGGGGCTTGCCTGCTTTTGTTCATGGCTTTTTTCCTTGGTTCTTAGAACAGAATTGGTATGTCATACCATGGTAGTGTCACTCAGAAGTATCTTTTAAAAATAATGATACAGGGAAATCTAGTGGGAGGAACCAAAGGTATTTCTGATGGTTCACTTACATAAAGAAAGGTGGCCTGAGGTGTGCAGGCTGATACTGACTGACAATGGTAACTGGGTTGGATGACTGACAGAAGAAGGAAGATGGATGACGAAGAAATCTGGGTAAGAAGTGTGTGACCAGACCTCTCAGAGTTGGCACAAGGTATAAATATAACAGTTTCTCCCTGAATGAATACCAGAAGCCATGTGCTAAAAGAAGGGTCTCCTTCAACAGGTGGTGGACAAGGGTGTGTTAGTCAGCCTCTTTTCCTTGCCACCTGATCAAAGGCTTGTGACAAAGAATTCGTGGCGACACGGATTGAAGCTACATATTGACAGCCACGTGGATTTCACCTCACGAAGGCTATCCTGCTAAGATTTGGACCACGCCATTTTCTAACTACTCTATTCAGGTTTTAGTAAACTCTCTTCTGTGTTCAAATCTTGTGCGAGGGACTGAATCAGCCCTTGCCAGTTTCTTTCTCCCAGCCATACATTAATATATATTTTAAATCAATTTCTCTTCAAATTGCACTGTTCAAATAAATGTGCTGTATCTTTCATGCCAGAAACCAACTGATAAAAATAAATAAATAAACAAAAGAGCAAAATTAAGCAATAGACTTGAGGTGGCATATTTAGATCTATTAAGTAAATTTGGTTACTACAGGGAGTCAGTCGTCCTTCAGGGCCTCTTTAAGTCACTGCACGTGACCTTCAGGAAGTTTAAACACAACTTATTTGAAGTGATGTCCTTGAGACTTTGAACTCAAATTGAAGTTTGCTTAAACTGTCTCATTCTTTTCTTTTAACTGAAAATTCTTCTTTGCCATCTATTATGTCACTCAAAATAGTAAAAAGAAACTGCCATATCTCAAAAACCTAGGAAATGCCAGTATTTACCAGTTTAAAGCTTATGTGAAGCATAAAATAATATAACTAATGATCTCAAAAAAATAATATATTGTATTAGATATAAATCACAATACATTTCAGATGAGTTAGGAATTCATTTTCATTAATTTACAGAGGTTTACATTTGGATTCCATATCTATAAATATAAATTAGGAGCACAGTTTACCAAATACTGTATTTCAGCTAAACCAAAATCTAAAAATAAGTAGGACCTGCAGAACCATCAATAATAGTTCTTTTTCATCTATCTCCTAATAAACCTGTGTACTTGCTAATTAGATTATTCTGTATTACATTCTACACAACAAAATGATTACTTTTCCTTGTACTTATTTCATATTCTGGATGAAAAAGAAATCCCTTTCATTCTCTTTTTATCCAAAATTAGAGTTTGGAACAGACTTTAAGCTCAAACAAATGGTACCATGGTTATTGGCAAGAAAAGAAAGAATGGTGCAATGGCGTGCAGCAATAATGAAACACAAAATACTCAAAAGCATTTCAAGCAGGTGGTGCCACCTGTACCCATCTAATTCCTACCCTGACCGTCTGCCACCCACTTGTGAGAAGGATGGAGAACTTGATACTGGTTCAATCCTGACGGAGAAAAGGGGCTGTGGCTCTAACTCAAGGACTACAATATGGAGGAGGGGATTATTACTATTAGTGCCAGTGCATAATTTTCTTTCTGTGAAACAACTGTGGGGATCCCCTCAACAAATCCAGCTTTGATATTGGCAAGCTATCAAATGCAAGAATGGACACCTGTGGGCTGGAAATTCCCAGCTGTACTTACTGCCCTGCTGTTCCAGCTGGCTGGCCTTTCCTTACAAAGCGTAAAGGAAAGGGTCTGGATGAGAGGAGAGAATCCATTAGAGAAGCTCAGTGTACTCTGAAATCAAGAAATGTATCAGGAGATCATATTAAGGAGTGCCATCATTAGAGAACCAATAGAAGAGTGAAACCAAGTCAAGCCTGCTTATTTTAAAAAACTTCTAAGGTGCTTCTTCTTTTTATATATTGTGGTAAATATGTATGTGATCAACTCCAGAAGGAAATACTGTGAAACATGATGAATGAATAAGTGAATGAATAAATGAATCAATTAATGAGTATCTTAGTTTAATTTTCCAAATCCAAATACCACAACCAGACCATGAATGCACACTTCATGGTTACATCTTTTTATCAGAGATGCTGTTTATTTTATTTTTATTTTTTTTTTGCTATAGAGTGTACACACTCACCAGAAGAGAGAGAGAAAGTGAGAAATCACTCCCCAAGGGGGGTGACCACACCACAATCTCTTCTCCTCCATTTTCCTCTTGGGACCTTGGGCATGTACGCACACATTCCCTGAGTGAGCTTGAAGTCCAGGTCCTGGACTCAAACCATTTGGGAGTCCAGTGACATAACCATTATGCAATCTACTCGTCCCAGAGATGCTGTTGTGGACGATGTTATTATGCTTGCCTTGTGTTGGGAAAGACAATCTATCACACCTACTTTTGGCACTGTGTTTGATGAATCACTTTACACTAAGTCTTAGACCCCCATTATCTTATTTCTCTGCACAGCATTAGAGAGGAATTAGAGTCGTATTAGAAGAAAACGTAGTAATAAGTTCTCCAATTGTCAAAAAAAAAATCCAAGTGTCACTGGTAGGTAATCTTTATCTAAAAGTTCCCTTCTTAAAACATTGAAGCCATATTCACTTTAGTAGATTTGATTACATATATATATATATATTATTATTTTTTTTTTTTGGAGAGGTTTTCGCTATAGGGCGCGTGCGCTCGCCAGACAGACAGAGACATAGAGACAGAAAGCGAGAAATCACCCCCCAGAGGGGATGGTCACGCTGCAATCCCTTCTCCTCCATTCTCCTCTCGGGATCTTGGGCACGCACGCACATGCGCCCGGCATGAGTTTTAAGCCACTGGGTCCGGGACGCGAACCGCGGTCGACTATGTGGGAGTCCAGCAACATAGCTATTACGCTAACTGTTGGTTCCCTATATATATTATTCATAAAAATTAATAACATTAATTTTCTTCAAGTTTTACTTGAGTAAGATTACCAAGAGGAGGGGCTGGATGGTGACGCAGATAGGTAAAATGTAATATTCTGTGAGGCAGTATCACATTGGAACCCTCTTGGTTCATACCAGAGAGCATCCTTAGTATGTAAGGAATGTCATGCCTATGATCTAGGGCTGAGGGTGGATCGCAGTACCAAGACTCTGATGGGGATGATGTCTCTCTCTCTCTCATCTTTCACTTCTCCCCCTTTCTCTCTTGCGTGTGGAAGAAATAAATATTGGATCACCAGAAAAGTCATGAAACATTTTTACATAGAAAAACATAGAAAAATACTTACTGAATTTCCTGACACTCTAGTAGATAAAAAACAGTAAAAATCCAGGATGGGCCATGTCTTAGTATACCCTATGCCCCTTTGATCATCATATACTTTCTGATGGCAGAAAGACAGCCATACTGGTGGTGTTACCTTTAGGCCCTAATTAAAACTTTAATTTATCCATTTCCCAAAGAAAAGGTCATTTATAGACTTGAGTATTTACATCATGCCCTCCCTCTGCCTAGGTGTTGCATTGATATTCATTATAGGTTTTGTGGCCATAATTATCGAACAATGGTAGCTAATCCATGGAATTACCTCATTTCCTGTACTAGGGAGAAGGAACAGGTAAAGAATGTTTCTTGAAGAAACTAAAGTAGCTAGCATTACCACAGCAATTATTGAGAGCTAACGTGAGTTATCCAAGCTTGAAACAGTTAAAATTGTCTTTTATTAAGTAATGTGTTTTTCTGCTATTAAGTCATTTTGTTATTACATGTATTCTGATCTTAGAGAAGGAAGAGCCTGACAGCTCTGGTGGTGTGAGGTCCGAAGCAGGATCTTGTTACTAAATTCCTTTTAGAAGCCTAAAATTTCTTCGAGAAAATGAATGTCTTAGGCTGCTGTATCTTAATGGATCAAAGGGGACTGTAATTTGTGTAAAATATCTACGTACATGACAATGTATTAGAGTCCCATGTAAAAGATCTTTCTAAGAGGAAAATGTGGTGACCAAAATCCTAAGAAAAATAACAATGGAAAGTTCATATTCTTTTTTGAGGCAACATATTCAGGTCATCTGGTGTGAAACAGCATTCAGCACCGTACTTAAATCTCACACCACGCCGAGTAACTAATCTCAGCACAGCGCTGACAGGTGCAGGCCTGATGGCTTTTACCACAGGTTCACTGGGAAATGGCACCTAGTAACGCTGCCCAGGTTCATTTTTAATATCTCCAGGCCACTGATTTTCTAACTGTTTAGAATGATGATAATCTTTTATTAGTTATCATTCACTTGACTAGTCTCTGAGACTTGGTACTGAAATATCCACATTCTTTTTGGAATATCCTGTTGTAAAATGGCTTTTTGTTTATTTTTTCTTTATTATAGAAATAAAACTGGTTTAGATGACTACATGAACATGATTTTATACAAACCACTTTGAACTGAGAAATACTTTACATTTCTGTAAAAGAGTATTGTCCAGTGAAGCATATGTTTAATATTCAAAGTATTAAGTGCTAAAAGTGAAATGCTAACAAACACGAGTTAAAGAAATCAGGCATAGACTATGATATGCCAATAGACTCTAACTAGTTCCTTGTTAGTGATTATTTGTCGTATGATAGTAAGAATACAAGCACTGAGGTCTCCAATTTTCACTATTTCAGTAATGATTTACTTATATCTGCACAGACATTAAAAGTGTAGGATGAGGTTATTCTTTTGGACACGTACTGACTTACAATCTCATTTGCTTGGCTGCCTTAACTCATACATTTTTATACTTCATGCTTTTGTAACTCAAAGAAGAGGGAATATAATTTATAAATTCCTTTTACTTCACAGTCGAAACAAGTGAATACCCGCCCACATACACACACTGAGAAATGCACAAAAAAGTGACAGGAACATTGCTAGTATTTCATAGTTAATGCACATGTTAGAATTTGTTTATCTGTGCGGTTGCAGGAGTTGCTGTCAGGGCTTAGGGAGGAAGAGGGCATGCCCAGCCCATTAATACTGCTGTCCCCTTGTCCAACCTAAATTATTCCCCTACTAGAATCTCACCGTTGATTATACCTCTCAGGAAAGATTCCTCTTCTTTATTTGAACGTCAGTAATTTATCTGATTATCAGTGACCGTAGCTCACATATCTATATCTGATCTATGGCACTTAAAGTGAACATTTCTAAAAGAAAAAAAAAATCAGCAAACTTGACAACTCATGTATTTCTTGACCTAGAGAGCACTTTTGGATTACCTGAGATTTCAAAAACTACTAATGTCTGAACTCTACACCAGCCCAACTAAATAGGAATCTCTGGAACTACTATCCAAGTTTTGCTATTTTATTAACACTCTCCCAGGTTCTAAATAAAAGACTGGAAGCAGGCTAGTTTAAGGTTTAGCGGGAATGCAGCCATTTTGAAACTAGGAAAGGGCTCTAATGAGAACAATCTGACCAAGTGTTGAGTCATAGGGTGCTCTGTTTGAGGAGTGGTCAGATAAGAAACCAGGAATGGTTATCCAAAGGAATCGGGATAATTACTCAGAGGAAAGCGATTGATTCTGGTTGATTATAGTGATGAATGATTTGCCCGTGCATATATCCTGTACCTATGAATACTGAGAACATGTTATGCTTTTTGGGTTAGTTTGATGGTGCTTGTTTACAATCTCTATGTAGCAGGTTACAGAAATAAACTTCCTTCTTCTCCAGATTCTGCCTCTCTTTCTCATTGACTGTGAGGAGAATCACTTGGTTGGCCAATAACAAACAGAACTTTCACTTTAGAGGTAGAAATACCATGGCACATGGATGTGCTGTCAGAGCTAAATATTGCTGAGGTCTCAACCCAGAAAGGAGCAGAGTGATGGGGTATAGTGATTTTGTTCAAAATGATTCTAAGGGGTTTCAATTTATTCTATTTTTTAAAAGAATTAGTTATTCAATTTTCTTTATTAATTCATTTATTTTAATTTGGCCAGAGAGAGACAGGAGAGAGAAGAGAAAGAGAGAGAGAGAGAAATAAGAGAGAAAGTGGGAAAGCAAGTCACCAGGTCCAGGACTTGAACCACAGTCGGCCATGTGGGAGTGGTCAGTGCCTTAATGACCATTCCACCTGCTGGTCCCCCTATTTCTTAATTGTAAACCACTAAATAATTCTAAGCCAGAAATTGATCTCCATCTTCTGTTTAGAAATGGATACTTTCAGAAATTCAGGGACTTACAGCATGCATTCTGTAGACCAATTAGGATAACTATGGATGAGTTTCAAAATGAATGTAAAATTTTAGAAAATTTTGCAGAGAAGTTAACTCACAGTTTCCACAGAAATTTCTTTACCTTTTACCTTTCTAAAGGAATGAACTTAAATGAAAAAGGTGTTGTGAGCAATTTTATTAGATGAATAGGGGACTGTAAGTTGTAAAACAGATTAGAACTATTGCAATTGCATATAGATTTTTTTTCTGTAGATATTGAGGAAGGAGTATATTCTTGTGTATGTTACATTTAGCATTTAAATAGTCATGTTAACAAGAAGGTTGTCTGTCCAGGCAAAGGAAAATACACTAAGTTATAGCTCAAAAACAGACTAGGATGTTAACAAATACATCCCTAACCAAAGGACAATATCAAATATTAAAGATGCAATCGTATTCACATGTAAATTTAAATATGGTTGTTCCTACATAACCTGTATGTACTCCTGGATAATTGAGAGTTTGAAGGCTCACCAAATCACTAACGGATACCATTAGATTATTGGCAAAGTCATGGAATATTTTCCTATGTTTTTCTATGTAAAAATATGTCATGACTGTTCTGATGAAACCAAATTATAATACTGCCAGCCAATGGATCAGAAAACTTAGGCTTAGAAAGATTAGGGGACTTCTTTCAGGACCAGGGTTGGCCTCATGGTATTATACTTGCTGTTGAATAGTACCTTGGGGCAAGGAGGGAATTGTACTTGAATTAGTACTCTGTTGGTGCTATTCTTCGGAGTTTTTTGAGAAGGGACTTTAATTTTCAAATTGTCCTAAATTTATCATATAAATAGTCTTATCTAGGATACACTGTAAAGAAATATCAACCAGATTCACTGTCCTTCCAGTGATATAATGTGAATCCTGACTCTTAAAATGTAGTATCTATTGTTCATTGTTTTAATTGCTGTAGACTAGTAGAACAGACAATGCAGTTAGGATATTTATTTAATCAAATAACAAAATGTTCAAAACTATGGTGGGTTTCAGACTTGGCACGTCCATTAACTCAATACCTTCATCAGGTTCCATAGAATGGCTGCTAGTAGTGATTCTGAACTGTAGGCTTCTTTACTGAGTTCCTGCGGGAGATAAAGTTTTAAAATCTACCCCCTAAAAAAGGAGTAACCTATCCCAAGAACTTCTAGTGAACTATCTTTTATGTCTTATTGACTAGAATCTGGCCAAAAGCCCATTCTGTAAATATTCGATACTCTGAATCAAGGCAGCTGGGACTACATGACTCAAGCTTATTAGGACTTAACCTTTGTTACTGCCGATGGTCTAACTTCTGCCAAGGCTTGTACATTTGTGGGGGTTAATTAACTTACTGATCAAAATTAAAATCTAAAGAGAGGATGGAAGAGATTGTGACTTGACAAACAATATTTACCGCAACTCTAAATGCTGTACTACAGAGGTGAGCTCTCTCCATACAAAGCAGATCAGCAGAAAGGATCCGGGAGCACGCGGGGCCAGTGCATATATACATACTAATATTGCCTCTTTTGGTGATGAGTGTCCTGGAAAAATTATAACTCTATTTATGATTTCTCATTGTATGATAGAAAGATAAATAAGATATTCATGTTCATCAGTTTTGACAATTTCACACATAATAATAATTTAAAGCTTTTTTGGCCAAAATGTGAATTTTCATCTAGTATCTCCCTTTAGATCATGAGTTAAAGTAAAAAGAAATTATTGTTATTCATTTTTCAATGAAATAAGTTGTGTGTTCAAGTTTTTATATCCATTATATAGGGAAAAAGTGAAAGGATTCTTTTAATTTCTGTCTATTTAATTTCCATTTGTCATAAGGAGAGTATGCCAGTAAAGTGTAATTTATTTCAGAATATGTATTAAAATTTTGTTTCTATAAAGTAATCTCTATTCTTACATATGACAGCATTCTGAAGAGCTATAGTTTGGCAATATCAACATTTAGATATGTTGACCTTTCCTAGGTCCAACACGCACTCTCTACAATGAGCACATACACACATGTCTACACAGCTATTGTTTTTCCTAAGAATTCTAGGAGCATCATTTTGCAAAATAATGTTTTCTCTATTTTTAAAATAATTATTTATTTTATTTATTATTATTATTTTAATTTGATGAGAGAGATGCGGAGGGGTGGGGGAGAAAGTGAGAAAGCAAACCAACAGGTTCAAGCCTTGAACCATGGTCGGCCATGTAAGAGTCCAGCACCTCAACTCTCATACCACCTGCAGACCCTTTCTCTACTTTTTTTTAAGTTTTTGTCATAGAGTGTGTGTTTATCAGGGAGAGACAGAGAGAGGGAAAGTGAGAAATCATCCCTCAGGGGACATGGTCATGCTGCACCCTTTCTTCCTCTCCATTCTCCTGTTGGGATTTTGGGTATGCATGCACACATACCTGGCATGAGTTTCAAACCACCATGTCCAGAACTTGAGCCTCAGTGAGTCATGTGGGAGTCAGTCACCTTACCTACTATGCTTCCTGCTGGCCCCAATGTTTTCTCTATTATGTTTAAAAATTTACATGTGAGTATAGCATATTCCTTATATATTGGGTTCCACAGTTTTATGATTTTTGGTTTTCAAACACAATTAACTTATCTTCTAACAGAAACATTTCTGCCCTAACAAATTCTGCTAAAGGTTTCATTTGATTTCTTAGCATAATGGCTCTTGATATTATAAAGACTTTCGTAGAGTAGAAAATCTGGTGCACTGTTTTCAAGATTTAGTATACAAATAATAGATTAAGGGAATTTGATCTGACATGGCACCAGTTTAGCTACTTTTGATTTTTCCCATTAATAATTAAAATACATCAGGCCAGCAGATGGCATAGTGGCTCCATTGTTGGACTCTCACATGGCTGACTGTGGATCAAGTCCCGGCCCAGAAGGCTTGAAACTCATGCTGGGTACATGTATGTGAGTGCCTAAGATCCCAGGAGGGGAATGATGAAGAAGATTGCAGCATGGCCATCCCCCCTGGGGAGTGATTTCTTACTTTCCCTCTCCCTGTCATTCTCTCTCTCTCTCTTTCTCCCGGGAGCATATGCACCCTAAGCCAAAAACCTCTTAAAAAATCAAATAAAGAATGATGAATAGATTACCAAGCTAAGATATCATTTTTAGGTATATCTGAAAGCCAGGATTTCACCACCTCTTGGTGAAAGGAAATAATGATTTACACAAATTTGAGTCATCAGCTGTTAGAACATGAATTTTTCCACCTAATCGGCCCTTCCTGTGAGAATGCAAAATGTCCACTCTCCATTTTTAAGGTTTCCTTTTTACTACAAATCAGTTTAGTATATTTCAGATATAATTCAGATTCCAGATTCTTAAAACATTATTTTACTTAGTATGATTTTCTTGATTATTATAGCACTATAAAAATTCTGTTTTAAAGTAAGAAGAGGAAAGATTCCTTTCACAGAATGTACTAAACATGAGAGTGTCATGAGATTGTTTATATCTAGTATATCCATCATAGAGTGAATTTTCATTCTCATGTGTAATATATATGGGTCAAAAAGGCTTTAAGTAACAGCCCTGAAACTATAGCCAGAGAACCACAGGCTGCTCACTTTTATGCTTTATAACTGAATACCCCTTATGTGGTGGGTTTTGGTTTCATCTTAATATTAAATTTCCCCCAAGAATGATGGATTCTCTCATGGTACAATAGATTTCATCCATTCTTTTCTTGTATCTTTTGGCCACTTTGCTTTAAGCCAATGCCTCAATTTCTTTGTCATGTACCAGAACATTCAAACTCATAAGGAAGGAAAGGAATTTTTATTTGTACTTGTAAAGTGATCCAAATAGTGCCAAATGCATCATGGCGCTCTATGTAAGCAGTTGTTATTAAATGATTACATCTATTAATCGATTAATTAATGAATGAATAAACTGAGCACCGTCTCAGATTTACTGAATCTCTATTCCTGGACCAGCAAGTAGCTATTACAATAAAAAAACACTTATTCATGTATTCTTTAATTGTTTTTTCTTGGCAAACTGATATACTTTACATTTGATGAATAATTAAGAGCCCCAGCCTTTCTCCCACCCGTAGACCCAGACTGGGGTTTTGACATCTGCACCTCTCCTGGGATGGCATTTAATACTGGCCCACATGGTTACACCAGTGTTGCAGTTTCAACACAGACGATGGTTATTTCCAGGCATAGCCCTTAGTTTTCACAATTAATATATCCTATTATTCACGAATATGTTAGATTAGCCAACTATATTGTAAATTCTTTTGAGTGAGGTCATAGATAGTATCCATTTCTTCACTACAAATACATATCGTAATGGTTTGTTATTAGCTAATATGTTTTTCTAATTATACAGATAAAATAAGGAACGTTGGCTCATAATATTGAAAATTTTTATCATCTATAAAAACTCTAACATTGATCAAATATTTTGACTTACTTTTTGCCAAGGAAATAGTCATTTTATAAATAATAATATTGTCTCTTGAAGTTCCATTTTCTACTTGAATGTTTAAGTCCTTGATTATGAGGTTAATAATGAGAAAACACAGAAATTCTGGATGAAATTCACATGAATAAGTTCCACAAAATATAAATTTCTTTCAAGAATTTTATTAACCTCCTTATAATGAACTTTTAAAAGACATTGTAAGAATTATAAAAAAAGAAAAACCAGAATGCAACCTAAAATTTGGTGGTAAAAGTCCTTCTATTTAAGGTGATAATCTCCTTGCCTGTATGTCTAAAGAAATAGAAGGTGTTTTCCAAGTTTTTATGATTAATTTCACTTTAGTTTCTGTTGGGGGTAGAGGGGGAAGGGAAATACCCTTTCAGGAAGTTAAAAAAAAAGAGTTTAAGCTCATAAAAAAAAGTTTTTGTAGCACTGCTTAATGTTCATGTCATCAGTTAAATTAGATGTGACAAGACCAGTAAGTCTGGAGATTTTCACCACAGTGTGATTGCCTTGAAGTATTTTGTCTCCTAAGAATCTTTTTGGCTCCATTTCCCAGGGAAGTAGATTCCATGTTAATCCTGTCGACTCTTTCACAGTGGTTTTAAAGTCTGTGTCCAGCCCTCAGAAAGAGAATGCTTCTCTGAAGACTTAGCCATCCAGCCACATCCTTCTAGGCAGGAAT
>NW_006159731.1:5783141-5814159 GCF_000334495.1 Tupaia belangeri chinensis
AGGAATGCTAATTACAAGAGATTGCTTATATATTAACACAGTGGTGAGAGTTGAAAGAGTCAATTACTTATTTAGGGATTGTGTGTGAGGTTAAAGAGTATGCCCTCTTGAAGATCTTAAAACAGAGAATTGCCACATTTAAAAAAAAAAAAAGGCTTGAAATGACAATGAAGCAAGGCGATGTATTTTCACCACCCATAACACAATCATACTTTGTAAACAAGCGGGTGTCTGGTTGACTTATAGGGAATCTGGACTCTTAATCACAATACATTAGGTACATTCAATTGGTTGACCTTGAAAACAATTCTTCATTTAAATTTTTCTATCAGTTTATAAGTACCATTTATATGATTTGTCAATGACCTATATGTCGAGATTTTAAACTTTACCTTGCTTTTGCTTCAGTGATGAAAATATTGACATTGGCTTATATGCACTTTTTACCATTTCTATAACTTGTAAGGTTGACTTAATTTTTATTTAAATAGTACACTCTACTACATTCATTCCCCAAAGTAAGAGTTCTGAGAAAATAAACATTATGAATAAATAATTTTCTAATAAATTATAATTATGAAAATGTAAGGTTTATTAATAATCTAGATTTACACAAATTTGAGTCATCAGCTGTTAGAACATGAATTTTTCCACCTAATCGGCCCTTCCTGTGAGAATGCAAAATGTCCACTCTCCATTTTTAAGGTTTCCTTTTTACTACAAATCAGTTTAGTATATTTCAGATATAATTCAGATTCCAGATTCTTAAAACATTATTTTACTTAGTATGATTTTCTTGATTATTATAGCACTATAAAAATTCTGTTTTAAAGTAAGAAGAGGAAAGATTCCTTTCACAGAATGTACTAAACATGAGAGTGTCATGAGATTGTTTATATCTAGTATATCCATCATAGAGTGAATTTTCATTCTCATGTGTAATATATATGGGTCAAAAAGGCTTTAAGTAACAGCCCTGAAACTATAGCCAGAGAACCACAGGCTGCTCACTTTTATGCTTTATAACTGAATACCCCTTATGTGGTGGGTTTTGGTTTCATCTTAATATTAAATTTCCCCCAAGAATGATGGATTCTCTCATGGTACAATAGATTTCATCCATTCTTTTCTTGTATCTTTTGGCCACTTTGCTTTAAGCCAATGCCTCAATTTCTTTGTCATGTACCAGAACATTCAAACTCATAAGGAAGGAAAGGAATTTTTATTTGTACTTGTAAAGTGATCCAAATAGTGCCAAATGCATCATGGCGCTCTATGTAAGCAGTTGTTATTAAATGATTACATCTATTAATCGATTAATTAATGAATGAATAAACTGAGCACCGTCTCAGATTTACTGAATCTCTATTCCTGGACCAGCAAGTAGCTATTACAATAAAAAAACACTTATTCATGTATTCTTTAATTGTTTTTTCTTGGCAAACTGATATACTTTACATTTGATGAATAATTAAGAGCCCCAGCCTTTCTCCCACCCGTAGACCCAGACTGGGGTTTTGACATCTGCACCTCTCCTGGGATGGCATTTAATACTGGCCCACATGGTTACACCAGTGTTGCAGTTTCAACACAGACGATGGTTATTTCCAGGCATAGCCCTTAGTTTTCACAATTAATATATCCTATTATTCACGAATATGTTAGATTAGCCAACTATATTGTAAATTCTTTTGAGTGAGGTCATAGATAGTATCCATTTCTTCACTACAAATACATATCGTAATGGTTTGTTATTAGCTAATATGTTTTTCTAATTATACAGATAAAATAAGGAACGTTGGCTCATAATATTGAAAATTTTTATCATCTATAAAAACTCTAACATTGATCAAATATTTTGACTTACTTTTTGCCAAGGAAATAGTCATTTTATAAATAATAATATTGTCTCTTGAAGTTCCATTTTCTACTTGAATGTTTAAGTCCTTGATTATGAGGTTAATAATGAGAAAACACAGAAATTCTGGATGAAATTCACATGAATAAGTTCCACAAAATATAAATTTCTTTCAAGAATTTTATTAACCTCCTTATAATGAACTTTTAAAAGACATTGTAAGAATTATAAAAAAAGAAAAACCAGAATGCAACCTAAAATTTGGTGGTAAAAGTCCTTCTATTTAAGGTGATAATCTCCTTGCCTGTATGTCTAAAGAAATAGAAGGTGTTTTCCAAGTTTTTATGATTAATTTCACTTTAGTTTCTGTTGGGGGTAGAGGGGGAAGGGAAATACCCTTTCAGGAAGTTAAAAAAAAAGAGTTTAAGCTCATAAAAAAAAGTTTTTGTAGCACTGCTTAATGTTCATGTCATCAGTTAAATTAGATGTGACAAGACCAGTAAGTCTGGAGATTTTCACCACAGTGTGATTGCCTTGAAGTATTTTGTCTCCTAAGAATCTTTTTGGCTCCATTTCCCAGGGAAGTAGATTCCATGTTAATCCTGTCGACTCTTTCACAGTGGTTTTAAAGTCTGTGTCCATGCTAATTACAAGAGATTGCTTATATCTTAACACAGTGGTGAGAGTTGAAAGAGTCAATTACTTATTTAGGGATTGTGTGTGAGGTTAAAGAGTATGCCCTCTTGAAGATCTTAAAACAGAGAATTGCCACATTTAAAAAAAAAAAAAAGGCTTGAAATGACAATGAAGCAAGGCGATGTATTTTCACCACCCATAACACAATCATACTTTGTAAACAAGCGGGTGTCTGGTTGACTTATAGGGAATCTGGACTCTTAATCACAATACATTAGGTACATTCAATTGGTTGACCTTGAAAACAATTCTTCATTTAAATTTTTCTATCAGTTTATAAGTACCATTTATATGATTTGTCAATGACCTATATGTCGAGATTTTAAACTTTACCTTGCTTTTGCTTCAGTGATGAAAATATTGACATTGGCTTATATGCACTTTTTACCATTTCTATAACTTGTAAGGTTGACTTAATTTTTATTTAAATAGTACACTCTACTACATTCATTCCCCAAAGTAAGAGTTCTGAGAAAATAAACATTATGAATAAATAATTTTCTAATAAATTATAATTATGAAAATGTAAGGTTTATTAATAATCTAGATTCAAATTTTAGATAATGAATGACCACGAACCACAGTTTAATATAAATAAAGCTACTTTTGAAGGACGAAGTTTCCTTGAGAGATATTCAGCTAGCAGTAAAATAAAAGTATACACATCAGGGGCCAGCAGGTGGTGTGGTACTTAAGGCACTGGACTCCCACATGGCCGACCATGGTTTAAATACCGCACCTGGTGGCTTGCTTTCTCACTTTTCCTCTCTTTCTGTCTAACTCTTTTTCTCTTTCTGGTGAGTACATATGCTCTATCACAAGTTAAAAAAATAATAATTATGATAAATAAAATTAAATAAACAATTCTTAAAAAAATGTATACATTGTAAAGCATAGTCTTATATCCTTAGAATTGACATTAAGTTTTATATTATGACCACAATCATGACTTAATTTTTTGATTTCTTTAATTGTACTTCTAGTAGAAATAAATGATTATTAAATAAGATAAAATTATTAGTATGTAAATCGCTAACCCATGTCCATAGTGCTCTCATCAATGTAATAGCACATTGATAAAGCATCTGATTTCTAATAAATCTCTAATCAAAATTATCGTGTTTCTTATTTTTAATTACTTTGCTTTCTAGCCTAATGAAATAAAACTGAAAATAAAATCATGGTTATATTCATAGAAGGCCTTTTAGTAAACAGTAATAATAGTAACTTAGACTAAACTATTTGTAGGGTAAGGTAAAAGCTGATATTCCTTCCCAGGAGCTAGTTTTAAGCTGGGGAGCAATTTGAGATACTGTTGGTACATTCCAGAACTCCCCTTGGTCTTAATTAGAACAGGAATGCTAATTACAAGAGATTGCTTATATCTTAACACAGTGGTGAGAGTTGAAAGAGTCAATTACTTATTTAGGGATTGTGTGTGAGGTTAAAGAGTATGCCCTCTTGAAGATCTTAAAACAGAGAATTGCCACATTTAAAAAAAAAAAAAAGGCTTGAAATGACAATGAAGCAAGGCGATGTATTTTCACCACCCATAACACAATCATACTTTGTAAACAAGCGGGTGTCTGGTTGACTTATAGGGAATCTGGACTCTTAATCACAATACATTAGGTACATTCAATTGGTTGACCTTGAAAACAATTCTTCATTTAAATTTTTCTATCAGTTTATAAGTACCATTTATATGATTTGTCAATGACCTATATGTCGAGATTTTAAACTTTACCTTGCTTTTGCTTCAGTGATGAAAATATTGACATTGGCTTATATGCACTTTTTACCATTTCTATAACTTGTAAGGTTGACTTAATTTTTATTTAAATAGTACACTCTACTACATTCATTCCCCAAAGTAAGAGTTCTGAGAAAATAAACATTATGAATAAATAATTTTCTAATAAATTATAATTATGAAAATGTAAGGTTTATTAATAATCTAGATTCAAATTTTAGATAATGAATGACCACGAACCACAGTTTAATATAAATAAAGCTACTTTTGAAGGACGAAGTTTCCTTGAGAGATATTCAGCTAGCAGTAAAATAAAAGTATACACATCAGGGGCCAGCAGGTGGTGTGGTACTTAAGGCACTGGACTCCCACATGGCCGACCATGGTTTAAATACCGCACCTGGTGGCTTGCTTTCTCACTTTTCCTCTCTTTCTGTCTAACTCTTTTTCTCTTTCTGGTGAGTACATATGCTCTATCACAAGTTAAAAAAATAATAATTATGATAAATAAAATTAAATAAACAATTCTTAAAAAAATGTATACATTGTAAAGCATAGTCTTATATCCTTAGAATTGACATTAAGTTTTATATTATGACCACAATCATGACTTAATTTTTTGATTTCTTTAATTGTACTTCTAGTAGAAATAAATGATTATTAAATAAGATAAAATTATTAGTATGTAAATCGCTAACCCATGTCCATAGTGCTCTCATCAATGTAATAGCACATTGATAAAGCATCTGATTTCTAATAAATCTCTAATCAAAATTATCGTGTTTCTTATTTTTAATTACTTTGCTTTCTAGCCTAATGAAATAAAACTGAAAATAAAATCATGGTTATATTCATAGAAGGCCTTTTAGTAAACAGTAATAATAGTAACTTAGACTAAACTATTTGTAGGGTAAGGTAAAAGCTGATATTCCTTCCCAGGAGCTAGTTTTAAGCTGGGGAGCAATTTGAGATACTGTTGGTACATTCCAGAACTCCCCTTGGTCTTAATTAGAACAATTGAAAGAAACTGTTAATTTTGATCAGCTGGTGAAAAGGCCTGCTGTTGCAGTCAGTCATTTCTATGGAGTTCAACTTTCAAGTTCATAAGCGAAAGGGTTAGATTAAAGGATTTTTCCTCCCAGTAAATCATTAGCACAAATGCATCATTTCAAAATTAATACTTTAAGATTGAGCTGTATTTTAAGGTTATAAAGTTGTTAGTCTAAAATCTGACACACAATGTATGAGTAATTCATTTCACAGTGGGTTGTATATTTCTAGTTTCCATATTTAGAGCTAAATAGAATATTTTAATTTGTGGAAAATCCATCCTTTGAGAACAGGTACTGTATTCATACCACATATCTCTATGATAATTGAAAATAGTTTTGGGGAAAAAGTATTGTAGGGAAGCTGAAAATATGTTAGAAGGAGCTATTGGGGAAATTTTAAGCAGGAATAAAGTAAGAACGTAGTGAAGGAGGTGTTCTCAACAACTTTTCTGTTTGTAACACAAAACCAAACTATGAGACAGAAGAGAAAGCAAGATAAGACAGTTACCCCCAGCAAAAATGACAGCACAAAATTTCTCATTGACCTTGACATCAAACAGAGAGGGTGTGAATATGCTTATCTGAGAAATCTGAGGTTGATGATGGATAAGTTCCATTGCTGCTGGTGTTGATTTGCCTTTCCTTGCTGTATAAATTTTGGTTATTTTTGTTTATATTGGTCATCCCATGTCTGTACCTGACAATACTGAATACTCTGTTGGGATTCAGATGGACCTTAGAACTTCTGGATATTTTTATTTTCTTTCTCTCATGTTTTGGGCCTAATTCTAATGTGAATATTGTATTAATAAATAATACATATAATACATTTACACACATTAAATGGATGATGATAAAGCTTCACAATTTAAAAGCATTGAAGCTACTGAATAATCTCACTTAAATGTGAAATCTAAAATGATGACATTCATAGAAGGAGAAAGGAGAAAAAGAAGTTGTCAGGGTTGGTAGAGGAGAAAATGGGGCCTATAGATGTAACATAAGTAAATTTCAGAGATCTAATGTAGAACATGGTGCCTACTATGGCTTGTATGTGTCCCTTCCAAAATTCAGGTGTTGAAGAGCAATGGCCTGATAGTACTAAGACATGGTATCTTTAAGAGGTGATTAAGCCATAAGGAATTCTCCCCTCCGAATAGCATTAAGGATCTTATATAAAGAGCCTCCACATGGCATTGGACTCTTACTCTTCTGCCTGTCACCTTGTACCATGTAAAGATACAGCCTTCTTCTTCTTGAGAAGGCACAGCAATAAGGCACCATTTGCAAGCATTTAAAATCAGCCTTCATCAGACAACTGAATCTGGCAACACCTTGATTTTAAACTTAGCCTCCAAAACTGTAAGTAAATAATTTTTAGTTCTTTATAACTTGCTCAGTCTTAGGCATTTTGTCAGAGTAGTACAAATGGATTAATACAATGACTACAGTATCACATACCTGAACTTTGCTAAAAGAGGAAATCACTGATGTCCTTACTATGCGAAATATAAAAGAAAGACAATGAAAACTGAGATGATGGATATAAATATATATATATATATATATTTAAATATATGATGCATGCCAAAGCATCCAGTTGTGTACTTTCAATATGTACAATTTCTATTGGTCAATTATATCTTAATAAACTTGAAATAAAGAAAAGGGAAATCTTGCTAGTTGTTTCAATAGAGGAAGTTTAATATAGGAAATAGTTACATAGGTGATAGATATAAAAAATAATGAAGAAGACACCAAGGGACTCAGAAACATTATAGCAAGAATTTATCAGAATTTGATGGCTGGCTGGGAAAGAGCATTGCCCGACAAGAGCTATGAGGTTGACTGGAGGTGCCAAAAGAACCAGGAGCCTAGAAAAAATTATTGAAGTGATTCTGGCCGGAAAATAAACAAACAGAAAGAATAAGTCTCCTCTTCCCTCCTCCTACCTCCTTAGTGCCACTTACTTGAAAAATATAATTAGAAACCAGTTGGCAAAGGAGGAGTCTTTGTAAAAGTCTTAGCGCCAGCATTTCAGAGCCAAATATGAAAGGGTGGATTGGACGTATAAGAAAAATAGCTTCACAACAGGTTAATACGTCCATAGCAAAAGTAATGAATATTCACCCCAAAGGAGAATAAATAAATAAATAAATAGCATATATCTGTTCAGTTGAAGATTTTGTAGCCTATTGAGTTGGATGAACTGTTTTGAAAAATCAGAGTCAATGTGGACTTATACTATGTGATGTTAGGAAGAAAAAAACACCTTCTCTGTTCTCTTAGTGCTCTTGAAAGACTTTCTCCATAAGTAGATTTTACTTCTTTAGTCATTGTGAATGTGGCCAGCTAAAAAATAACTGAGCAAAATCAATTCCTAGCTGTCCTTTGCTTTCCTTTAGAGGCAAGCTTGATTGCAGGAAGAATGAGTTCCCTCTGCTCTTCCATGTCATAAATCAGATCTGCACAGGACCCTTCTTTGTGAGATGGTTTTCTGAGATCAGCTTTATGCATAACAGAAATTTAGTACTGCAGCCTTGTATGCAAAACTATCCTCCAATGGCAAGAAACGACCTCCAATTCAGCCTCTAACTGTAATAAATGTGATATTTTGACTTATTTCTTGACTCATATAGAATGTAGCAGTACAAATATTTGAGGAATCCTAAGTTATTGTTCATACAAGTAGGCCAGTCCTGTGCCCCTCTAGGGATTAAGAAAGCTACATAGCACATGGTTGACTGTGATTCAAATTCTAGCCCTGGTGGCTTGCAAACATGCCAGGCATTGTGCATGCATGTCCCAAATCTCAATAGGATGGAAAAATTAAGGAGAAAGGATTATGGCATGATCATGCCCATTGAGGGGTGCTTTCCCTCCTTCCTCTCTCTGTTTTTCTCTCATTCTCTCTGTATCTCTGGCGGGAGTATGTGCCCTCTGGCTTTTAAACAACAATGACAAAAATAATAAGCATATAGCAAGGCAAATGATTGTATTATCATATTTATTACTGTGTGATAGTAAATGTAAGTGTATAGTGATGTAAATGATAAAATTAATGGATGGACAAGATACTTCACAAATATTTCCTACTTTTTAATTACATCAGTCTATACTGTCCTTAACAATTATTGATCCTTAAGGGATGTACATGATGATGTTCTGTCATATACAAAAGATCTCAAAAAGTTCATGAAAAATGCATATTAGGAAAAAAATATGTGTGAATTTCAATTTTTCTGGATTGAAGTCTATTTGTATTTTACTTCTATTTTCCACACACTTTTTGAGGTCCCCTCATAAGGAAGAGAGTTAAAGCATGTGGTGTGTGGAAATCTGTACTGGTGAGGAAATGAATGTAGTTAGTGCTCACTCACTCTGGATTTGATTTTTTTTTAATAGCTTGAAAAATACACTTGGTATATGTGCATGCATGACCAAAATCCCAAGAGGAGAATGGAAAAGGAGGGATTGTGACATGGCCATTCCCCCTTGTGACACAGTGTTTCTCACTTTTCCTCTTTCTCTCCTTGTCTCTCTCTGGCAAATGCATGCGCCTCAAAGCAAAAATCAATGACAAACCTGCAGCACAGAATGTTTCTTATCCTTTCTTACATGTAGAGCCAGTGGATGTGTAGGCAGTGTATATTATTTTGCAGTGGCACAGGCAATGGGCCACTGTTGTGCAATATTGGAGTCATATGGGCTGCCTGGGTTCGGATCACTGGCCTCCCTGAGCACGCTGGACATACAGATAGGCAAGGCCACAGTTCTGGCTGGTATGGATGGAGGGCATGATGTGGATGATCTTATCGTGGGTTCTTCTTTCTTTCAATAAATGAATGAGGATCTGGATGGTGGCACAATGATTATGAAACACTCTGCGAAACTGATCTTCATGGGAAGGTTCTGGGTTTGCATCAGAGCCCTCCCTGAATATGCAGAACATACATTTACCCATGATTTGGGACTGGCTGAAGAGCATCTGGGTGGATGGTGACATAGAGACTTTGTTGAGGTGCCTCTCTAACTCTCTTTCTTCCTTTTTCTGTCTGTGCCACTCTTGCTCTCGGCAGAAACAAATAAAATGAAATATGGTTTTCTTAATAAAAAGAAAAAAAAGAAATGAATGAACTTATGAAGGATGGATCCCACCTGATCAACTACACAGTTTAAGTCCCAGACCTGCATCTTAGAAAACACATGCTGGGTGTGTGTGTGCATACATGGCCCAAATCCCAAAAAGGGAGAGGTGGAAAAGAAAGGCAAGTGACATGACCATTCTCCATAGGGGGTGGCATGTGTGTGGGGGGTGTGCTCTCTTTCTTTCCCTCTTTCTCTCACTTTTTATCTCTTTTACTCTTCCTCTCTGTCCAGTAAGTACATGAACTTTCTGGAAAAAATTAAAAAAACAAAAACAAGAAACAAGGTGGGATAGATGCTCAGGTAATCCAAATAACACAATGAAATTGTAATATAAATCAGAGACTCCTAAACATAAACACACTCTCCGGAGTTCCAAAAATCTCTGGACCACCAAGGTAATTTTAAGGAATATAGATATGATATTTTGTAAGGATTCTGCCCAGGCCAAAGTCAATTTTAGGAACCTGATGATACTTTCTATTTGCGTGAAAGACATTCTTCAATTCTAAGAGATCAAGGAACAGCCATGGAGATGGATACAAAATGCAATAAAGTAAAAAAAATTAAAGAGGACAGTAGAGACCAGGGGGTGAGAATTTGGAAGAAAGGAAAGGTTTCCACACATGCCACATCCATGGCACGTCAGGTTTTCTTAGGGTATCCTTGCTTTCCTCAAGTCGGTAATATTCAAATTTATTGTGAAGTAATTGCTTTATCTATTCATATATCTCTTCACAGTCATTTTGTTATAATCTACTTCAATAGAAAATTCAGTTTCAGATCCATTGTGAGAGTGAAGTGTAAATCTTTTACTTATAATGGAAAAAGTATCATAGATAATATTTATTTCAATGTTTGATATGAAAGTCCTCAAAAACAGATTTTCAGGCTTATTACGATCTGCCAAATTATTTAAAAGCTCCTGTAGGGACCAGCAGCTGATGTGATGGTTATGTTGCTGAACTCCCACATAGTAGACTACGGTTCAAGTTCCGGAAACGACAGCTAAAACTCCCACCCAGTGCATGTGTGTGCGTACACAAGATCCTGAGAGGAGATTGGAGGAGAAAAGATTTCAGTGTGGCCATCCCCTCTGGGGGGGTGATTACTCGCTGTCTGTCTCTCTGTCTCTCTCTCTCTGGCAAGCATGTGTACCCAATAGCAAAAAATCTCTCTTAAAAAAACGGAGCCCGCAGGTGGTATGATGGTTAAAGGTACTGGATTCCCACATGTCTGACTATGGTTTGAGTCCCAGACTTGGCAGCTTGCTTTCTTGCTTTCGCTGTCTCTCTCTGATCAAAATAAAAATAATAATGAATGGAATTAAATAAATAAATAATTCTTTAAACAAGCAAACAAACAAACAGACCTCCTGTAAGTCACTTAGAAGTCAAAATACTTATTATGTTTTTGAACAAATAAGAATTTTTCACTTGATCATAAACATATCTGGTCCTTTTTATTATATAGGTAGTATTGTTAGTATTCTTCAGTCTTTCCAAAGACAGACAAGAATAAATGAATATAGACCTTAACTCTAAATAAGAGATTTAAAAAAATATAAACTACAGACTAAAGATGAAAGCAACAATGTTGATTTAAGTGATTGAATGTGGATTTACTTGCTTTAAGTTTCTTTTTTTAAAATTATTTTATTTAACTTTATTTATTTGCTATTTTATTTTATTTTATTTTGACCAGAGAGGGACAGAGCAAGAGAGAGAGAAAGTGAGAATGCAAGCCACCAGGTCTGGGACTTGAACCATGGTCGACCATGTGGAAGTCCAGTGCCCCTAACAAGCATGCCACCTGCTGGCCCCAAAGGTTCTGTTTTGAAGCTTTAAGTTTCTTAAGACAAAAGAGTCCCATTTGAGTTCTAAGGATGGAAATAACACTGAACAAATTAAAATGCTTTGTATCTGTACATAATATCATTTCCTGTTATGGCTATCTATGCAGGGGTTAGGGCAGCTGCTCACTTACAGCTGTAGGACATGTTCAATAGTTATTCTTTGTCAGTGATTGTGAACTCTTCACTTTCGAGTAGTGACCTACAGCAAGATGCCTGACCTACTGTCCTCTTGAACCACTCTGCCTCAAGGTTTCTTCTTCATACCTCTTTTGTTTCACCTAACCCAATAATACCTCACCGTTACAAAAAAAAAAAAAAAGCAGATGATAAAACAGGTTTTTTGTTTCTTAGTATAATTTCCTCCTAAAGTAAACTAAATGCAAGTTTGTTTTTGTTTATTAAGATATCCAATAAAAGGGGAAAGGACACATTTTCATTTACAGATTGAACAGTTTAGCATCTCCCTAAACTTTTGAGCTGATTATACATACTGAAAGCAATCACCTAATGATTCTCTGGTAGTGGTGGTAAGTTGTTAGAGCCTAAGTGTGGACTGAGAGTGAGAAACTCCTGTGACCAGATGGTGGTACAGAGGTAAAACACAGCAGTGCAGCAGATAATCATACAAGCAGAGGTTCCCAGTTCTGGTTCAGAAATATCCCTGAATACGCCAGGCTCCTGCTTGCCCATGATCCAGAGCTAGCTGAAGGCTCAGTGCATCAGGATCCATTGAGGGTGCTTTCCCTCACTCTTTGTTTCTCTTACTCACAGGAGAACTAAATAAATAAACTTAAAAAAATGAAAAAGGAAAAAAAAATGTTTATATGGACCATAGTTTTAGGGAACAACCATTTATCTTTACCCTTAGGAAACTTTTCCTCCAGTCCCTGAAACCTCATTCCTCCAATTTCTCAGGTAAAAACTTGAAAAAGATGCTCTCATGTTCTGTCAGAGAAAAAGAGAAGTAATTATAGAAAAGGCCTATATTTCGGGAGAAATTACTTTGCCAAAGGCTTATGCCAACAGGGGAAAGGCCATTCCACTTTCCACTAGAGCCACTTGTAGTCTTCTATCTCACCTAAGGAGTGAAAAACAAAGAAAGAAAATCAATCAAACAACAGCAATAAAATATTCAGAAGTCATCGGAGGGCTCATGAAAGTAGGTTGGGAACACTGCAATTAGAGAAAGGAAAAAAGAAGTTATAGCATTGAAGAAACACTTGTCAATGTCACAGTTTCCATTCACAGGCTCAGTAAAGGTGATAACATTCTACAGGAAGATACTATTCAGCTGGTAGATACCAATTTATCTGTTTTCACTTTAAATGTAAATTGTCGAAATACACCAATTAAAATATGCAGATTATCAAAATGGAAACAAAAAATCAATACCCAATTATATATTATCTACTGTAAAAATTTATTGGGTCATAGCATAAGAAACTATGAAAATGTGACTGCTGTTTCTTTTTGTAATATAGTAAAAATATGAGAAAATTAATTAATGGGAAACTGAATATGTACCTCTTATATTTCTTTTATTGGAATGTTTTTATTATGGTTATTTATTTCAAGAATATCAGTAGAGAGCCTTGCTTTCCAAAATTTGTAATGTGGGAAAAATGAAAAAAATATTTGTAGTTATTTTTGTCATGAAGATTTGTCCATTAAATACTATATCGCTTATCAGTGGTAGTGATAAAAGGATATGTACTGTCTGAGAAAAACGTAAACAAAACAACACTCACCTGGTATAACGTTCATAGATGATTCTTTTAATTGTCTTCAAATATTGAGTCATTAGAAAAAGTCATGATGCATTTTTGCATAGAAAAACAGAAAAAGGCATTGCAACGTTTTTGATGACTCCATACATGGCTCTTCTGGCATGCCTAGATTGTTCCAGCTCCTGGAAAAGTGCCAATCCTACCTGGCAAACTTTGCCTGTAGACCATAAGTTTAGAAATAAGAGCTCAAATCTTGGGATTTCTTCATTTTAAAGTTCTATTGGCACTGAGAGAGTTGCACACAATTTTGGTTGTACGAATTACAGAGGGCACATGGGGAAATCTATTCAGGTAGCTTTGGTATATAGGATAATGTCTATTACTTGCAAACCCAGTTCCTGCCAATCTCACGTCCTCTTAGATTCATAGCTATCTTTTCCTCAGTACTCATTTTTACATTAAACTCTCAATTATGAGAGAATCACATTATGGCAGAATCACATGGCAGCCGTATCATTTATAGAAACACATCGCATTGTTTTGCTTGTTTCATTGTTTGTTCCTCGGTTGATACCAACATAGTTGCTTTGAGCACTTTTTTTATAGACACGTGCTTTTGGTCTGAATTGTTCCCTGTAATGTAAGAAAATCACTAAAAATGTTTTCTTGATGGAGAAGATGTGCACTATTTAACAAAGAGCAATGAAAGAGTTGTTGATATTTAATAAGTGTATTTTGAGTGTTTGTTGAAAAACAATCATTATTTTTCTTTATTTTAATCTTATGAGACAATCTGCCCCTTTTTCTTAGAATTTCTTATAGAAATATATTTATCTTTGGAATCCTGCTATGAAATATTTTTAAAGTAGTTTATTTTCCAGGGATAAAAGCAACATGATGACCATTTAAATGTTCTTTATTGGGACCAGCAGTTGGTGTAATGGCTATGTCGCTGGACTTGCATGTAGTCAACTGCGGTTTGAGTCCTGGACCCGTGGTTTAAACTCACTCCGGGTGCATGTGCGTGCGTGTCCAAGATTCCAAGAGGAGAATGGAGGAGTAGGGATTGAGGCGTGGCCATCCTCCCTGGGGGGTGATTTTTCACTTTCTGACTCTCTGTCTCTCTCTGCCTTTCTGGTGAGTGCACGCACTGTATAGCAAAAATGTCTCAAAAAATGCTCTTTGTCATTGATATATTTTTTTTTGTGTGTATTTCTTATAAAAAGGAGAGAAAGAGACACCCCCTCCCCCGTACCCCAAACAGAGAAGGTGATAGTTCACCTCCAGTCCCAGGCAGCTAAGATTCTGGGCACATGTACATGCCTGGCATGCACAGGGAGCCTCAAGGCAAGAACCTGGGACCCTGCCATGTGGATCTATTTGTGCCACTGTGGTACCATCATCCACCTTTCTCACATTGATTCTTACGCAGCAGAGCATTATAGAAGAGTATTGTATTGTAACTAAGTAACCTGGATAAATACCCGTGGGAATTTCTATTGCTGTCAGAAGAGTTCATTTTATTTTTACCAATGTATGTAAAAACGTATTTTTCTTGTCTACTACCATCTGTACTCATAGGCTAGCATTAATAATGACCTGAGTCCATAATAAAACAATGTAGTTCCTTAAATATCTACTCCTGGGGTAGACTGAAAACCTATCATCTTCTATGAATTACGGTGCTAATTTGAATTTAATTTCTTCCTCAAGCAGAATAATTTTATATAAACCCAACCCAGTGGGTCACTGGAAATTGATGTTCTGCCCTGTAATTAAGTAACAAAGAAAAAATTCTAATCAGCATTAGAGCACAGGCTTAGACAAAGTAAATAATGTGAATCTCCAATTCCCAACAAGGAACGTGTTAGGTACTATCCAAGATGAATTAATTTGGGACAGAATGTTAACTGATAAGTCTATAAACATAAATTTATTTTGTATTTGTATTTACCTTATAGTATTTATACACTAAGGTCTAGTGAAGTCTAGTGAAAAAGAAGATACTTTACATGTAATGAAATTTAAGGGTGATATTGACTTACCCTTAAACCAGAGACCTTTACAATCTATCATTTCAGAGAAGGATGACTGTAACGTAACAAAACCTGTTAAAAATGTCATGTCAGTTCTTTTCTTAAATGATGCCTTTAAAATAGAATCTGCTATATTTGCGTAGAGAATTATTTAGAACTATTTTCTCCAGCAAAAATATCAGCTTCTTTGTCAAAGCTAATTTATACTTCCACAATAAAATGGATATATTCAAAGACAACCTGCATAATATTTATTCAGCAGAAGCTTTTTAGAGGGTTTCTGTAAGAATGGTCTTGGAATGTAAGCACCTGGGGAGGTAGAGGGCAGCAAAAGAAAGACCGGAACCTCGTCTGTGGTCTAAAAGGCACTTCCATTTCCCACTTTTCCCCCCAGTAAATGAAGACAGGATGAACAGCTAAAATTACTAATTGGTTTACTGATCAGTTGTACTTTGTTCGATTGATTTGCAATTAATTCTGGTTTGTGGTGCACTGGAGAAGAAGGTTGGCGCCAACCTTTGAGGCAGCTGATACTTAAAACCCTGCTGGAGACTGCAGAGCAGGGTATCAATATTCGGTCTGGAGACAGCTCCAAGAGCTGCTCATAGAGAATTGCTCTGCCTGAAGATTTTTTTCAGTGGAAGCTAAGCTCATACTATTTGCTTTAAGAAATAATCAAATGTAATCTTTAAGGTTTGACTTTTTAACCTTGCATAATTTAGAACAAACCACTATATACAAACATTTGAAAGAATGAGTCCCTTCAGTTCTTAATTTGCTGTTTATATTTTTCTTCTATTTGTACCCTGAATTCCTCATAGAGTCATGTAGTCACACACACTCATGAGTGCTCCTTTCCAGACACACACACACACACACACACACACACACACATACACACTTCCAATGGCTAAAGAGTATTTGACACACTTCCAATGGCTAAAGAGTATTTGATAAGCTTATTTTCACTGAGAGAAACTATCAGAGTCAGAAGTTGAAGAAATAAAGCCATAATCTTGAAATCATCATTAGTAATCAATGGGCCAAAAATGGGGAGGGCAAACATACCTTAATAGCCTATGCTGCCTGCTTATATTAGTCCTTGTCCACTCCCTCCACTCAAAAATGACCAGTTTGATGCTTTCTGTTCTTAAGTGATTTCTTCTTTCTCTCATTTCTCATGACATTTGGAAATGTTATTTATTTACTGTATTTTCTAAATATTAATATTATAAAATATATTATCTTGTTTAATAAGAATTAAAATTATGGGGCCAGAAGGTGGAGTGGTGTTTGAGGCACTGGACTCCCACATGGTCAACTGCAGTTTGAGTTCTCTCTCCTCTCTTTCTCTCTCTCTCTCTCGCTCACTCTCTCTCTATTGAGTGCACATGCACTATAGCAAATTCAAAAATAATAATAATAAATAAAGCTACATAAATAATCCTTTTAAAAATAAAAGAGGATTAAATTCATAATTAATATTTTCCATCTCTATAATCTAAACTCCTCCTATATAATTACAGAATGTAAAGTTTCACAAAAAAAACATTGTAAGCATTATTTATTTATTTTCCTATCTTTTTACAATGGTAAGATGTGTCTCCCACTCACTACTGATTTTCTGAGGTATGTAAGCACGTTTTTCTTCCATTGATATCTCTATGATCACTTACTCAGCTAAGATTGTATTAGGACACACTTTATAGAAAATGAACTAAATGGCTTAATAAAATAAATGTCTGTTTATTTGCTAGTTTGTCTTACCTTACTTGGAGCCTGGGGTTAGGCAAGGCACAGGTGCTGCCACTATTTATGAACTAAGCTCTTTTCCTCCTACCATCCTTAGGGCATGACTAGTTTCTATGTTTGATAATCATCTGTTCTACCCCTTGACATCATCAGTCCCACTTTCAGGAGGAGGGGCACTGCAGATGAAGAAAAGAAAGGAAAATTTTAAAAAATCATCATTGGGCTCATCTAGTGACTTGATCTCATTAATTAGGACCATATCATACAGGCACGTCAAATTGAGAGATCCTGAGAGGTGAAGATGTTGAGTGCACACATTGCCATTGTAGCAAAAATGGTATTCTCTTGGTTAGGAAAAATATGAACATTGATATTACATTTAATGAATGACTCTAAGGTTGTATTTTCTTTATTTCATTTACATCAACTTATATTAAATGATTTATTTTTTTACTCTCTGTTTCTTTCCTGTAAAATATAAGTTCTAAAAGGAGAGAGACCTTGTCTTCCTTTCTTTCATTTTAGTTTTTAGGGCCTAGAGTAGCTTTAGCAATACAGTGGTTGGTGGCACAAGACAAGCACAACACTACAAGACTGAGCCATCTGAGAAAATTCCAGATTTTTTTCCAGAGACCTTTTAAGCAATCCAGGAACATGCCCATGATCTTTCAACTGGCAAAACTGGGAGAGGATCACGGCATGAAGACCCTGTTGGGATGCCTGTTTCTCTGTTGTTCTCTCTCTTTATCTTTAGCACTCATGGAAAAAAGGATAAATATATAATCTAAAAAAGAAGAAATATAAATGGTAGTTATCAATTCAAAATAGAATGAGGGTTGGAGAATAGAATATGTTAGAATTAGTGAAGATCAGAATTTCAGAATTTATTTTCTAACAATTTATTACCAGCACTCATCAATTAAAATATAACTAACTGGGGCCAGCAGGTGGCATGGTGGTTAAGCTTCTGGACTCCCACAAGGTTGACCATGGTTCGAGTCCTGTAACTGGCAGATTGAAAATTATGCCAGGCATGTGTGTGTGCATGTCCAAAATCCCAGGGGGAGAAAGGATTGTGGCATGGCCATTCCCCTCTTGGGGGTATTTCTCACTTTCCCTATCACTGTCTCTCACTGTCTCTCTCTCTCTCTGTGTCTCTCTACAGTGAGTGCACCTTTGGCAAAAACATACACACACACACACACACACACACACACACAAAACTTACACACACACACCTATAACTAAATAAAAATGCCTCAAAGGAGGCCTAAATTAATAGGGTAAATAAGCAACTGTTAGAATGAGATAGTAATAATGTCTTTCTTTAGTAGATCTTAGATTTTTTTAAAAGGTTTTATTTTATTCGTTTTTTTTTTTGTGACAGCTTTTGAGAACGAAAGAACTGCCTTTATTTTTATTAATGATAGTTAGAAAGGGGGATCATTTCACTTTTTTTTTTTTTTTTGGAGAGGTTTTTGCTATAGGGCGCGTGCGCTCACCAGACAGACAGAGAGAGACATAGAGACAGAAAGCGAGAAATCACCCCCCCAGGAGGGGTGGCCACGCCACAATCCCTTCTCCTCCATTCTCCTTTCGGGATCTTGGGCACACACGCACACATGCCGGTGTGAGGTTTAAGCCAACGGGTCCAGTATGCGAACCGTGGTCGGCTACATGGGAGCCCAGTTACATAGCCATTACGCTAACTGCTGGTCCCGAAAGGGGGATCATTTCAAAGACATTTTTCCGACTGTGTGTAATCCTTATATTTTCCAGAACTATCTCTTAGGCCATGATTTTTTTTTTTTTTTGAGAGGTTTTCGCTCGCCAGACAGACAGAGAGAGACATAGAGACAGAAAGCGAGAAATCATCCCCCCAGGGGGGATGGTCACGCCGCAATCCCTTCTCCTCCATTCTCCTCTCGGGATCTTGGGCACGCACGCACACGCGCCCGGCGTGAGTTCTAAGCCACCGGGTCCAGGACGCCAACCGCGGTCGACTACGTGGGAGTCCAGCAACATAGCCATTACGCTTACTGCTGGTTCCCAGGCCATGAATATTTTTTCATCAAAGAAATTTATTCTTCCAGCTCAGTTAGCATAGCCCTTTAAATTTAGTTCTAAATCCTGATTTTGAACAACCATCCTAATGCAAACATCTTTTTAGTTTGCTACGGGAGAAAACAGAATTTATAATTACGCACATATATTAATCTCTGAGTATCAGTGATTAGAAGTATTGATTAAATGATTATGGTCATTATTTAAGTATATTTATAAGCACTATATAGACACTAAAATGTTTAGTGAGGTCAGAAAAAGAGCAACAATTTAATTAATTTTAATAAATGGAGACTAACTCTGAGTTGAATTAACAAAATCAAGTAAACACAAGCTTGTCCATTTTAATTTACTCTTTCCAGCTTCATGAGTAAAATATTTTCACTGAAATGTATTAGACCACATATTCAAATTTTTCCAGAAGAGAATAAATAGGCACTAAATTTGAGGCCAGTACTATAACAAGAATAATGCAAAAAATGTCGAGACAATATGAATACTCCAGATGACATGTTCAGACTAATTCAAGAACTCTGAGTGCACAGTAATGTCTGCGTACAAATGCAAGGCAATATTATGCCTTGCAAATATTGTTTATGTATAATCTTTTCAAACATGAGTCAATATGACTGACTTAGTAGCTCTGGAGCAGATATTCAAGTGTATGTATGCCTATTTTACTTATTAATTAATTCGAGAAAATTGCCATTAGTTTACATTTTTCAGTTATATTTCTCCATTCGTTTTTCTCTATTTTTCATTATGTTGTATAATTAACAGAAAAGAATGCAGTCTAGGAGATTTGTTAGACCCACTTATGACATAATTAGCAATACAGAGATTCCCTCCTCCCACCCCCCCGGCTTGGCTTCTTAATTTAGACTTCAATGAGTTTTCTATATACTTTGCCCATCGTAGGGGGAAAAAATAACTTGAAGTAACTCGTGGATTTAATTTTAAGTATGTCATGATTTCTTATTTTTTTCCTTGTTATTTCAGGAAATGTATTTGCTACAATACAAGATCCAGTGAGTAAACATAAAATGCATTCTGATTACCCCCTTGTAAATTTCACTTGGCACTGAGATTAATCCCATTCTACTTGGAGCACCTTTTATACAAGATACTCCTACTTACATTACTGTAGTTCTGAGATGAGTTTTGATTTCCAACTCCCCTAATCGTGATTCTTATTCTTGTGCAATTTAGTAGCACCTAATACTGGAGGTGTTTTTCTAAGTGGATATCTGTTTCTTTTCATTAAGAATGTGACGGCGTGATGTGGATATAAAACTAATAGGGGACAAAACAGGGCAAATACTAAGCCATTCAGTCTTAGCAGAGCTAATAAATTAGATACCTGATTTGAGGTATCAAGGAGCAGTGATAAGAAAACTAATCTCAGATTATGTGTTACTTTAGAGTGTGCTTTTCACTACTGAAGTGATCTCATTTCTGCTACTGAAAGGGTTTCCAGCTCCTTTTTAAATCGTCTACATTAAGGATGCTCTCGTCCTCACAGAACACTCCCATGAGAATGGTGAGAGAGTTTCTTGTAGGAAAGCTGTCACTTTATCCAGTTGAGCTTTCTAACTGGTGCCAACCCGCTTATGTAAGGAGATTTTTTGCATCTGTACATTCTCAGCAGAAATTGTGTAGTATCAATGATGTGGGGCAAGGTGGAGTGGGAGAGGATTTGCTGAATGAATGATATGATCCACATGGCTTTTTATCCTACCTATGCATTGTGACGGTCGGTTGTATGATTTCATGATTTAGAGAACATGATTCCTTATGGGACGACTTCCAAGCTATGTCCTATTTAGTCTACATGTCACATTATTTATGTGTCATGAACCAAGAATGCTGATGATGAGTCTTAGAAATCTATAGATTCTGTGCTTGATAAAAAGAAAACTGCATGTTCTAATATTTGAACTACGAAAATCAATAACTTGCTATCAAATGAACCCTAGTTTAAGCATAGTAGTCAGGGGAGAGGATGAAACATAACGTGTTTCAAGGAAACATGATTGGGACTGGCAAGTGGCATGGTGGTTAAAGGCGTTGGACTCCCACATGGCCGACCACAGTTCAAGTCTCAGACCTGGTGGATTGCTTTCTCACTTCCTCTCTCTCTATCTCTGATCAAACTGGAAAATAGTAGTAATAATAATAAATAAAAGTTAAAAAAAAAGGAAACATGATTATTATACCACATGGCATTGATGCTAAAGGTGTAGGGCCAAAAAGTGTAGAAAATCACTATGGAGAGAGAGAAAAAGAAGAGAATTATAGATACGCAGGAGTTTAATTATATTTTGAGAAATAGTGGAGACAGGGGAAATAAATCACTGTATCTTTTGTGTTCATGTTGTTTATTTATTTGTTTTTAATATTTGGCCCTTTGAAAAAAATACCTCTTTGAAAAATGGACATGGTGCTTTAAGACATCATCATCTACATAAGCTGTACCTACAGATCAATGGCTCCCTGCAAACTTAAATAACAAACATCGTGCTTATTACAAGCCATCTGAAAGGAGGAAAGTAAGCTTGAGTAAGGAAGCATTGAAAATAAAGTGGGCTTATGAGAAATGTAGCTTTTTAGGGAACCAGCAGTTAGCATAATGGCTATGTCGCTGGACTCCCACGAAGTCAACCGCGGTTCGCATCCCGGACCCGGTGGCTTAGAACTCACGCTGGGCACGTGTGTGTGCGTGCCCAAGATCCCGAGAGGAGAATGGAGGAGAAGGGATTGCGGCGTGACCATCCCCCCTGGGGGGTGATTTCTCGCTTTCTGTCTCTATGTCTCTCTCTGTCTGTCTGGCGAGCGCACGCGACCTATAGCAAAAACCTCTCAAAAAAAAAAAAAAAAAAAAAAAAGCAATGTAGCTTTTTAGAGCTAAAGCCATAGCACAGGTGCTGTCATTGGCGTAGTGACAATATTAATTTCAGATCAAGCAAATAAAGAGGATATAGGTAAGAGAGGAAACACCCAGATTTATATACAGGGAGAAAGAATACATTGTGTAGGATTTGGAAAGGAGGAGTGGAAAGCATATCTCAAATTGAATAGAAGGTAGAAATTATCAAGCTTTTTCATAAACTAAACACTATGATGAGGCCATTGTTCAAATGATAGAGACAATGGGATGGGTATAATGATTGATGAAATGTTGGGATACGATGTACATAGCAAGCCGTGGGCACACCTGACCTTCCAAGTGACTGCTGTTCTAGCCCCTTTCGTGGGATTCCCAGGAGTATCTCTAAATCCATCAATTCACTATTAAACCTGGAGTGGCAGGATCATTAAGACCCTGTCCCAGATCTAAGAACCCCAGAACTTCAACCCACCACAGACAACACAGACACACACACACGCATATATGTCTCAATCAACATACATACACACTCTGCTTCAATCAGCTTCTCTTGTATTTTTTAATGAGTCACGTAATCTTTAAAAATTAGGACATGATGCCAGATTTTTCTTCTGCCTGAACTATTCTTATCCTCTTGACTTTCTCACACATGACCAACTCCTATGGATTCTGCAAATCTCTGTCATTTAATTGTGTGAACAAAGCTGATCTTGGTGAGTTTACAGACTATATCTTACTGAAGATTTAACACTCCTCACCATTTATTGCACATAGTAAATGTTTAATAAATATTAGTTAAATATATACATGAAAAATACTCCTAAATGTCCCATCTTCCTTTTCAGATCAATTTACACCATGACTTTACCTATCTTTTTCTCCCAAATCAGAGGAACAAATGTCCTTCTGATTATCCAAAACTAATACCTCCACAGGAAGTCTAATAATCATTTCCTTATAGCCTTTACACAAAGCCATTTTTCATCTATTATTCCTTCCGATTCAGGTATTCTCGACTTCTCTCTACATCCACCAGATTTTTTTTTTTTTCTATCAGCTTAAATAGAAGCTGCTTTTTATAAAATCCCCCAAACTAAATAAATTTGAAAAAAATCTTATGTTTTCTCAAATTACGATGCTTCTATCATTGCTTTCAAGTGTGGTACATTACAGGACCGAATAGAACACTAAATTAAGCTACTCAAGTTGCATTGATCAAGTAGATTTGAAACACAGAGAGCAACAAGAGAAAGAGTTAGGATAGATATATGCACTTGGAAGGTTAGTGAGATAGAATGGCCACACTATCCAAATTCTATGTTCTTCAAATTTCATGTGGAGGGTAAGCAAGATTGCACACAGAAGCAAAGCATTTGTGAGATCTTTGGATAAAATTAAAATAAGTAAACCGTATGTGTACTGAGGAGAGGTAGGAAAGGATAAAAGAAATAACTAATTGCTAAACTTGCATATGGCTAGCCACCTTTCTTATGGATACTGCAGATATCAGAGCCGGAGTAGATAGCATTCAACGGAGCTTGGTAGAGGAACTTTCTTGAGGTCAAACACACTTGCTTTATTAGAGAGATGTAAGGCTACCCCTATATACCTTCTCACTTCTGCACTGCTCCTCAAGCTGCTTCTGCCTAGAAGGTCTGTCATGTTCCCCTCTCTGTGAGAACCTAACGCATTTCAAATTTATGGTCAAGCAATAAGGATGCCTCTAAGCATCCTTATTGATCATGCTTTCAAAATTCTAGGTGCTATCGTAGCAGAAGTATTTGCTCTATATTATTAAGTTGAAATGCTTTCCCCACTGGAGAGACAGAGAGAGACACAAAGTGAGAATCCACCTCCCCCTCCCCCAGGAGGAATGGCCATGCAACAGTACTTTCTCCTCCATTCTCTTCTCCAGATTTTGGGCGCATACACACATGGGCCCCATGTGTTTCAAGCCTCCAAGTTCAGGACTTGAACCATGGTTGGCCATGTGGGAATCCATCACCTTAACCACTATGCCACCTAATGGCCCTAAAATTTTGTATTGTGGAAATTTTTCTCATCACATATTATATACAGATAATATGCTTGCAGATAGTTTGAATTATTGTTGATTTTTCCTTCTGAGGATCATCTGTCAAATGCTGCTCATTTTCAAAGATAAATATCCAAGAAATTATTGCTTTATTTATTTATTTATTTATTTATTTGCCAGAGACAGAGAGAGGGGGAAGGTGAGAAAGCATCCCTTCATGAGGAATGGTCATGTTGCAATCCTGTTTCTATTTCTCCCAGTTTTCAGGATTTTACCACACATGTGCTTGTGTCTGTGTCCTCTACAAATTGCCATGTCCAGGACTTGAACTGCACTATCAACTATGTGGGATCAGCTGTCTTCAACATGCCATGGACAATTTTCCAGAGAGCATGTGCACTTGCGAGAGACAGAGAGAGAGAGAAAGAGAAAGAGAGAGAGAGAGAGAAAGAGAGAGAGAGAGATATGGAGAAAGCACCCCTTATTAGAGCATGGTCATAACGCAATCCCTTTTCCTCCATTTCTCCATCCTGTCAGGATTTAGGGCAAGCATGCACATGTGCCTAGCATGTTTTTTAAGTAGGTGGAGCAAGGATTCAAATGATGTGGTTGGTCATGGGGGACCTAGCTCCCTTAACCACTAGGCCATAAGGCTGGCCTGCCAAATACCATGTTTGGATTTTAGACACAGCCTTATAGTTTTATTTTCTGCAGTGTACGTATAACTACAGTGGCTGAAAACTCAATGCTGTGTTATTATTTCTTTATTTTATACATAATTGTCTTAATTATAAGATATTAAGTTATTTATTATACTCTACCAAAATAGTTATAGTTATTCTAACTTTGATTAGGGCTAGAGTGAATTAGTTATTTTTTTAAAAAAAGAATTCTAATAAATAGGAAGAGAATCAAGGATACTTTCCATATTTCAATAAAGATTATTCTAGTGAAAGATAATTACAAAGTATCTTTTCCCTTAAAAAAAAAAATTGCCCAAATATTTCTTCTGTGTGTGTGTGTGTGTGTGTGTGTGTGTATGAGAGAGAGAGAGAGAGAGAGAGAGAGAGAGTACTAAGGTACTAAGTTACTTCTATAGAAGTTT
This sequence comes from Tupaia belangeri chinensis, assembly GCF_000334495.1. Classification (NCBI taxonomy): domain Eukaryota; kingdom Metazoa; phylum Chordata; class Mammalia; order Scandentia; family Tupaiidae; genus Tupaia; species Tupaia belangeri. The sequence continues at coordinate 5,808,108 of NW_006159731.1, forward strand.
ATGAGTTATCAGACATTTTACTTAGGAATTTAAAACCATAGAGAGTTAATTGCATGGTTAAATATGTCCCTAGGACCCTTTGAAAAGTCATGGACCTGAGACCCATATAATATGTTTCTATTTTCTCAGTGTTTACTTATCTGTTTTTTATCAACAGCAGTTTTACAAGGTCCTTATTTTTGCAGTCAATTCAATAATGAGTTGTAAGGAAATCACCGCAAAGCACTTTGATTTCCCAGCATTCTAGGTTACATTCTCATTCCTGTTTTTCACCAAGTTCTTTACTTTCAAATAATGGAAATTTTGTTATTTGGAATTCTTAGTTTTTTTAAAATAATCACCTAATTCTCCACGTATAACTGTCAACTAATTGCTTTTATTAATACAATACTAGATAGAAAATATACATTTTAACAGAAATCCTTATGTATTAGTTCGGAATCTCTTGTTTACTGATTTTTATGTTCAAATTACTTTATAAACATATGTTCTATGTGTTGCAAAATGTATGATGTTGTTTTCTAAACTTTTTTTCTTTATTTTAAAATAAGTTATTTTAAATTTTGATTGATGTTAGAATTGTTTTCTCATGAAAATTAATCATAATAAAAGAAAAACTTAAAGACCAGAAATATGCTTATCTTCTAGGTTCAAAGATTGAATAAATATTTGTCAAAGTAAAAGATCATTAAAAGAAAATATCTTTATTTCTTGCCAATTTCCCTAAAGGTAGGGGGTTAACAGTGGAAATCAGTAATCTGGGGTTTCTTGTATTTAATTACCTCATAGACTTTACAATTACAGCAACTTCTTTTATTGAAAACAAGTATCTTCTCTCTTACTCTGTGCCTAGATATAGAGTCAAGCTTATCAAGCCATAGTTTGTATATCTTACTCCTTTTCTAATGTGTTTAAAATGTTGAGAATACAAAATGATTTATGAATCTGTATCCTTGAGAACTTTTTTTTTTTTGGAGAGATTTTCACTGTAGGGCGCATGCGCTCGCCAGACAGAGAGAGACATAGAGACAGAAAGCGAGAAATCACCCCCCAGGGGGGATGGTCACGCCGCAATCCCTTCTCCTCCATTACTCCTCTTGGGATCTTGGGCACGCACGCACACGCACCCGGCATTTTAAGCCACCGGTTCCGGGACGGGAACCGCGGTAGACTACGTGGGAGTCCAGAAACATAGCCATTACACTAACTGCTGATTCCCCCTTGAAAACTTTTTTACACCAAAAATTCCTTCAGCTTAACCCAGTAGCTCACAGGACAGAGAGGTAGAATGTTTGGGAGGAGAACTTTCTAAATGAAGTATTATAATCAGCTGTATTTTTCTACCTAATCATGTGAAACAGATGAGAAGGTTGGTTGCTTTTTTTGAGCAAATTGAAGATAACAGACAAACAAATATGTGAGTATTTGAGGACGAGAAACAGAGAGACAGAAAATGAGAAAGCACCCTCCCCCCATGGAAATAGTCACGCTGAAATTCCTTCTCTTTATTTCTCCTTCTGTTCAGGGCTTTGAGCAAGCCCAGGATGCTTTTCAAGATGTTGGGTCCAGGACTCAAACCATGCAGTTGGCCACTTAAGATCCAGGTGTCTTAACTGCCATACCAGCAGCTGACCCTGTTTTTTTTTTTTTCTATCAGCTTAAATAGAAGCTGCTTTTTATAAAATCCCCCAAACTAAATAAATTTGAAAAAAATCTTATGTTTTCTCAAATTACGATGCTTCTATCATTGCTTTCAAGTGTGGTACATTACAGGACCGAATAGAACACTAAATTAAGCTACTCAAGTTGCATTGATCAAGTAGATTTGAAACACAGAGAGCAACAAGAGAAAGAGTTAGGATAGATATATGCACTTGGAAGGTTAGTGAGATAGAATGGCCACACTATCCAAATTCTATGTTCTTCAAATTTCATGTGGAGGGTAAGCAAGATTGCACACAGAAGCAAAGCATTTGTGAGATCTTTGGATAAAATTAAAATAAGTAAACCGTATGTGTACTGAGGAGAGGTAGGAAAGGATAAAAGAAATAACTAATTGCTAAACTTGCATATGGCTAGCCACCTTTCTCATGGATACTGCAGATATCAGAGCCGGAGTAGATAGCATTCAACGGAGCTTGGTAGAGGAACTTTCTTGAGGTCAAACACACTTGCTTTATTAGAGAGATGTAAGGCTACCCCTATATACCTTCTCACTTCTGCACTGCTCCTCAAGCTGCTTCTGCCTAGAAGGTCTGTCATGTTCCCCTCTCTGTGAGAACCTAACGCATTTCAAATTTATGGTCAAGCAATAAGGATGCCTCTAAGCATCCTTATTGATCATGCTTTCAAAATTCTAGGTGCTATCGTAGCAGAAGTATTTGCTCTATATTATTAAGTTGAAATGCTTTCCCCACTGGAGAGACAGAGAGAGACACAAAGTGAGAATCCACCTCCCCCTCCCCCAGGAGGAATGGCCATGCAACAGTACTTTCTCCTCCATTCTCTTCTCCAGATTTTGGGCGCATACACACATGGGCCCCATGTGTTTCAAGCCTCCAAGTTCAGGACTTGAACCATGGTTGGCCATGTGGGAATCCATCACCTTAACCACTATGCCACCTAATGGCCCTAAAATTTTGTATTGTGGAAATTTTTCTCATCACATATTATATACAGATAATATGCTTGCAGATAGTTTGAATTATTGTTGATTTTTCCTTCTGAGGATCATCTGTCAAATGCTGCTCATTTTCAAAGATAAATATCCAAGAAATTATTGCTTTATTTATTTATTTATTTATTTATTTGCCAGAGACAGAGAGAGGGGGAAGGTGAGAAAGCATCCCTTCATGAGGAATGGTCATGTTGCAATCCTGTTTCTATTTCTCCCAGTTTTCAGGATTTTACCACACATGTGCTTGTGTCTGTGTCCTCTACAAATTGCCATGTCCAGGACTTGAACTGCACTATCAACTATGTGGGATCAGCTGTCTTCAACATGCCATGGACAATTTTCCAGAGAGCATGTGCACTTGCGAGAGACAGAGAGAGAGAGAAAGAGAAAGAGAGAGAGAGAGAGAAAGAGAGAGAGAGAGATATGGAGAAAGCACCCCTTATTAGAGCATGGTCATAACGCAATCCCTTTTCCTCCATTTCTCCATCCTGTCAGGATTTAGGGCAAGCATGCACATGTGCCTAGCATGTTTTTTAAGTAGGTGGAGCAAGGATTCAAATGATGTGGTTGGTCATGGGGGACCTAGCTCCCTTAACCACTAGGCCATAAGGCTGGCCTGCCAAATACCATGTTTGGATTTTAGACACAGCCTTATAGTTTTATTTTCTGCAGTGTACGTATAACTACAGTGGCTGAAAACTCAATGCTGTGTTATTATTTCTTTATTTTATACATAATTGTCTTAATTATAAGATATTAAGTTATTTATTATACTCTACCAAAATAGTTATAGTTATTCTAACTTTGATTAGGGCTAGAGTGAATTAGTTATTTTTTTAAAAAAAGAATTCTAATAAATAGGAAGAGAATCAAGGATACTTTCCATATTTCAATAAAGATTATTCTAGTGAAAGATAATTACAAAGTATCTTTTCCCTTAAAAAAAAAAATTGCCCAAATATTTCTTCTGTGTGTGTGTGTGTGTGTGTGTGTGTGTATGAGAGAGAGAGAGAGAGAGAGAGAGAGAGAGTACTAAGGTACTAAGTTACTTCTATAGAAGTTTATGAGTTATCAGACATTTTACTTAGGAATTTAAAACCATAGAGAGTTAATTGCATGGTTAAATATGTCCCTAGGACCCTTTGAAAAGTCATGGACCTGAGACCCATATAATATGTTTCTATTTTCTCAGTGTTTACTTATCTGTTTTTTATCAACAGCAGTTTTACAAGGTCCTTATTTTTGCAGTCAATTCAATAATGAGTTGTAAGGAAATCACCGCAAAGCACTTTGATTTCCCAGCATTCTAGGTTACATTCTCATTCCTGTTTTTCACCAAGTTCTTTACTTTCAAATAATGGAAATTTTGTTATTTGGAATTCTTAGTTTTTTTAAAATAATCACCTAATTCTCCACGTATAACTGTCAACTAATTGCTTTTATTAATACAATACTAGATAGAAAATATACATTTTAACAGAAATCCTTATGTATTAGTTCGGAATCTCTTGTTTACTGATTTTTATGTTCAAATTACTTTATAAACATATGTTCTATGTGTTGCAAAATGTATGATGTTGTTTTCTAAACTTTTTTTCTTTATTTTAAAATAAGTTATTTTAAATTTTGATTGATGTTAGAATTGTTTTCTCATGAAAATTAATCATAATAAAAGAAAAACTTAAAGACCAGAAATATGCTTATCTTCTAGGTTCAAAGATTGAATAAATATTTGTCAAAGTAAAAGATCATTAAAAGAAAATATCTTTATTTCTTGCCAATTTCCCTAAAGGTAGGGGGTTAACAGTGGAAATCAGTAATCTGGGGTTTCTTGTATTTAATTACCTCATAGACTTTACAATTACAGCAACTTCTTTTATTGAAAACAAGTATCTTCTCTCTTACTCTGTGCCTAGATATAGAGTCAAGCTTATCAAGCCATAGTTTGTATATCTTACTCCTTTTCTAATGTGTTTAAAATGTTGAGAATACAAAATGATTTATGAATCTGTATCCTTGAGAACTTTTTTTTTTTTGGAGAGATTTTCACTGTAGGGCGCATGCGCTCGCCAGACAGAGAGAGACATAGAGACAGAAAGCGAGAAATCACCCCCCAGGGGGGATGGTCACGCCGCAATCCCTTCTCCTCCATTACTCCTCTTGGGATCTTGGGCACGCACGCACACGCACCCGGCATTTTAAGCCACCGGTTCCGGGACGGGAACCGCGGTAGACTACGTGGGAGTCCAGAAACATAGCCATTACACTAACTGCTGATTCCCCCTTGAAAACTTTTTTACACCAAAAATTCCTTCAGCTTAACCCAGTAGCTCACAGGACAGAGAGGTAGAATGTTTGGGAGGAGAACTTTCTAAATGAAGTATTATAATCAGCTGTATTTTTCTACCTAATCATGTGAAACAGATGAGAAGGTTGGTTGCTTTTTTTGAGCAAATTGAAGATAACAGACAAACAAATATGTGAGTATTTGAGGACGAGAAACAGAGAGACAGAAAATGAGAAAGCACCCTCCCCCCATGGAAATAGTCACGCTGAAATTCCTTCTCTTTATTTCTCCTTCTGTTCAGGGCTTTGAGCAAGCCCAGGATGCTTTTCAAGATGTTGGGTCCAGGACTCAAACCATGCAGTTGGCCACTTAAGATCCAGGTGTCTTAACTGCCATACCAGCAGCTGACCCTGTGTTATTATTCCGATTGTAGTGTGTGAACTATTTTCCAATTGACAAATAAAGCAGCAACCATGCATGAATGAGCTTAGAGAAAAAAAAAAAGTGTTAAAAACAAAAGATAAAATTTATGGTCAAACAGGCTGAACTTTCATTCTTTCCTTCCTTTGTCTGTATCTGTTTTCTTTTATCTTTATCCTGCTGTAAGATGCTGTAAGATGTAATCAACTCTAATGCCTCGAACTGATAAATATATTGTACAAATGGTCTCCTAATCTCCATCTTTATTTGGAAAATTCTTCAGACTTGTGTTTTCCTACTTTTTTATTTTCTTAAATGTTTTGAATAATTTACCTTTCCTATCCAGTTTTATATCCTTTTTTGGAAGTATAAGCTTTCTTCTCACCTAGACTTCATAATTTTCTTTTGTCTTTTCAAAATATTTTTATTAACACAAAGTAACTGATTTTATTTTATTTCCCATCTCCTAGACTCAGTAGAACTTCTTTTGTCTTTGTAATTGGTAGGAATCTTTTTCTATTTATCATTTCTTTATTTGTTATTATAAGGCATGTGTACTTGTTAGAAAGCCAGAGAGGGAAAGTGAGAAAGCATCCCAAAAGGGGAATGACCACACAGTAATACCACCTCCTCCACACTTTTTTTTTTTTTTTTTTAGGGATTTGGGT
>NW_006159731.1:5814241-5827464 GCF_000334495.1 Tupaia belangeri chinensis
GGAAACGCCCCCCAAAAAATCCCCCCCCCCCCCCCTTTTTTTTTTTTTTTTTTTTAGGGATTTGGGGCACACACTCACATGCATCCAATGCTTTCCAAACTGGCCCAGGAATCTTTTTTATTAATTTTGCTTTGAATATGCAGTGTACCTATGACAAGTTTAATTTTAAACTTTTATTGTGTACAAACTGTATTCTTTTAATAATACAGTTTATTTAAAGAAATAGTATTATTTTACGGATTTTATGACAAATCCATACCGAGTTTTAGAGCTCTCATTTTTCATTCTGGCACAAATATTTTTACATAAAACTTACTGACTTTAACGAGAAAAGCAATGTTAAATGTTAAGATAAACATTTGTACACAATTTTCATGTGCAGTTTTCATGTTTAAGAATGGAAATGCTGGTTCATATGGTAACTGTGAGAAAGAAACTATACACCTGCTTTTGAAACAGTCTGTGCCGTTTTGCAACCTACAATGTATGGAATTTCCACTTGTTCTAAATGTTTGATGGTAAGTAATGCTGTCAGTTTTTTCTTTAAAAAAAATAAGTCATCCGATAACATGTGTTAGTATCTCATGATGGATTAATTTGCATTTCTCAAGAGATTATTCATTTTAACTGTCTTAATTAGATGCTTAGTTTCTCTAGGCACAAGCACATACATGCTTGGCATGATTCTGAAGCTGCCAGGCCCAGGGCTAGAATTGTGGAGTCAACCATGTGGGCTCCAGCTACCTTAACCTTCATTGAGACCTGCTGGCTTAAAGCCAATTTCATTCTATTCATCATTGAAGGGAACAGAAGTTTCCAACATTAGTTGAATATGAAAAATATCAGGAACTAGCATTGAAATAGTTCGACAGTAAGTTGAAGAGTTGAAGAAATAGAACTCCAAGAACAATTTTAGATTAATATGTAAACATAGTATTTGTAAATTGATGAATCTTTTAACGAAAGAGTATTACTCTTCAGAGAATACCTTCATTTAACCTATGGACAAGAAAGAAAAGTAAGGAAAAATTCAATAGCTCTATAAGACTTTGCATACTTAAAAGTCGCAGAATGTGGGCTAGCTAGTCGGTGTAGTGATTAAGGCAGTTGGATTCCACATGGCTGAAAGCATGGTTTGAATCCTGCACCTGGCAGCTTGAAAAGCACGCAGGGCATGTGAGCAGTATGTGCAAAATCCTGAGAGAAGAATGGAGTTAAAGGGAATGCAGTATGGTCATCTCCCTGGGAAGTGCTCTCTCACTTTCTCTTAAAAAAAAAAAAAAAAAAACAGTTGTTGATTTGCCAGTATCTTGTTGAGAATCTTTGTGTCTATATTCATCAGAGATATTAGTCTATAGTTTTCCTTCCTGGTCCTGTCCTTATCTGTTTTAAGGATAAGCATGATAGAGCCTTCATAGAATGAGGTAGGGAAATGATAAGTGTTGGCGGGGTTGTGGTGAAAGGGAAATTTTCTTACACTGCTGGTGGGAATGTAAATTAGTCCAGCCACTGTGGAGAACGATTTGGAGATTCCTCAAAAATCTACAAATGGAACTACCATATGATCCAGCAATCCTACTCCTTGGTATCTACCCAAAGGACAGAAGAATTTTTTTACTTGAAAAAGTGCTTGCACGTCAATGTTTATTGCAGCACTATTCACAATTGCTAAGACATGGAACCTACCCAAATGCCCCTGAACAGATGAATGGATTGAAAAGCTATGGCACATATACTCTATGTAATACTATTCAGCCATAAAAAAACAACAAAATCCTAGCATTTAACAGAAAGTGGAAGAATATGGAAGATTTACTGCTGAGTGAGGCAAGCCAGAATATGAAGGAGAGACATTGTATGTCCCCACTTAATATATACTGAGTGTCCACACTCTATGACTGAAACTGATTGACTAAAGGATATACAAACACAATAAATGGATGTAAATACCAGATATAGTGTGTGTGGAAGAGTAGGGCCTGAGGAAGGACTTTTAGAAGAAAAATAGGGAGGCAAAGCATTAATGGGACAAATAAATGTGGTATTATCTGTTGAAGATATTTTATAGTTTAACCAACTGGACTAGGGAGAAATGTTCACATAGTGAAATATTCACTTTGTGAGCTAAAAAAGGTAATTGAATGTATACAAAAATGAAATGAAAACAAGAAGCAGCAGCAGCAGCACAATATCCTACTGAATTTAATGTATCCAAGAAGCATAAGTTCCAGGGAAAGAAACTTGAAATATTACATGGATATGTCCAGTGGTCAAAATACATGACCTTTTTGATCAAATAAATAAATAAATAATTAGAAAGGAGATGGACTTTGGAGAAACCTAATAAGTAATTTTCAAGAATGGAGGGAAAAGCAGGTCCCACTCCCACCACAATTCCCAGAGAGTATGGAAGAATCTTTTTGGAATGAAAAAGATTTTGTTTGAAAATACAAAGTTGAATTTACTCAACTTATTTGATTTATAGTGAACAGAACTAAAGTTAAAATTAAAATCACAGGTTTCAGTCTGAACATTGCAACACAACTAATTGAATCGTAAGAAATTGTGTTGAAGCAGTGAAATTTCCTTCATGTTAATACCCCCCTTGTGACTGACAAGTGTTGAGTCATGTCAATCTAACATTTTTTTTATTCTTCATAGCTTCTGTACTCTTTGAAATGTGAGTTTTCCAGCTCCTCAACTCAAGAGCTGAAGGTTTTGTCTGTTTTTATAATCTTGAATTTGGGCTGGCTCTGTAAATTTTATTGGCTAACAATGTGTCAGAAGTGGTGGTATGTAGCCCTAGCTTTTAAGCAGCATTGCATTTATTTCCACTCACTCTTTTGCTTTCTTCACCTTTCCTCTAGAAAGAGAATCAATTCATACTAATCTTCCAGAATATAGAACACATGGAAGAGAGACAAGCTGTCCCAGCCGAGGTCATCCTAGATTAGCTCCTGCAAACCTGACCTGTTAGCTGACCCAAGAATCCTAAGCAAGCCCTGTGAAACCAGCTAAGTCTGGTTCTTATCAGCGCAAGTTCCCCTTCCCTGGAATCGTAGAGACTTTGTAAGATAAACACTTACTGACTTCAGCCATGCAATTTTGGAATGTTTATTTGTCTGTTTGTTTTTTGTTACAACAATTACTAACTGATACACTCATCTGATATAATACAAAAAATATATATCGCCTCATGTAATTCTTTTGACATTAAAAACATCTTACATATTGTTTCCATTTTCAGCATAATTTAAGATGAAGTATTTCTGAATTAGTTATTAATACTGGTGGTTTTGCGTGCTGCCATACAGACAAGTTGCACATTCTGATCCACACCCATCATTTCATACCTCCAACATCAATTATATTTCTGAATTAGATTGAACCAGCCATATTAAACTTACATCGCCCCCTTAATTAAGACATAAATCTCCGAGAGCAATTCAGCTTTCTTTAAAGACAAATAGGAGTTTTTGGACAAAAACTATAGCCCACTGTGAATAAATCTGTCCTATGGAAATGCTAGTGCTATCCTGAGAGGTTTAATTGTATCTACTGCATTGAATTGCACTTCATGAAGGCTTCTTGTATGTGCATGGTACATCCTTTGTTTCATTTCTACATCATGGAATATGTTTCTTGAGAAATTTGAAGAAATAATTAAAGATCCACTTTAGGTTCAATAATTTGTAGGACTACCAATAAAAATATCTCTGATGAGATGACAAGAAGATAAACAGATACCGTCTAAGCATTGCTAAATTCACACATGAAAAGGCAATGACAGCTATATCATAACCTAATCCTTTGCCTGACAGATGGCACATTTCTTTGGCATGAATCATAAAAAGCATTCCAATCTCAGAGAAGATAAAATGTAATAGGGGTACATGACAAAATTGAAGAAAATCAGTAGCTACCATTTATTGAGGGTATTCTATATGCAAGATCTGTTTAGTTCTAAGCATTTTTGTATGGGTTTTGTATGTACTGTGCTATTTAATCCTCATAAAATGCCCTATGAAGAATATATAATTATATCCCTTTTCAAACGATGACACTGAAATTAAAAACCAAGTCTGTGTTACTACAAGCCATAAGCGGTGAGGTATGAGATATATTTCTGACCACAAAAGCTCTACGCAGTTTGATGCTCACACGTTTGGGTAGCTCATCTCTATGAAAATGCACTCTCATCGCTACAAGTCAACCACTGCTTTTTCCACTTTACTCTAATTATTATTATTATTTTTTCTGTTAATTCCCTAAGATTCTGAGCTACTTGAAAGCAAGAACTGTGCTTATTTAACACCAATGACTGTGAAGCTAACCCAAGGATTCCAACTGAGTGTGTATTTGACCCTCCTTGTCTAACTCTTGACAGACTCTGCACTAGGACATTTCTGATTTGTAAAGGGTACCTGTCTAAAGTGGGGATAAAAATTAGAGAACATTTTACAGATCCCTGTAGGGAAGAATAGAATGACTCATTCCTTCCAATACAACAACAGCTGAGCCCTCTCCCAGGCCAAAAATGCAAAGTGAATGAATGATCTGCACAGGAGCTAGGAAGCTAGTGGATGTGATAGATCCTGAAAATACAGGCCTCTGTGTCCTGAGATTTACCATACACCTAAATAAGTACAGTTTCCACATGAGTATGTTATCTTCTTACTTAAAAATTAAGTCAGTTAATTAACAAACTTGTTCATGTGTGCAGAGCTCTGTGAGTTTTTATTTGAGTTGACAGGCATTATTATTAAGTATGAATGGACATCCATGGACCACCAAAAACTCAATATACAACTATATTTATAGACTTAACTATTTCACTTTTTAACTATCTTGATTTTTACTTTATGCATTTTAATACTTTGTTATTAAGTACACACATGTTGATATCTATGTTTTCCTAATTAACTCATCCTTTAACATTACAAAATGTCTCTTGTATCTATGGTATGGAAATCCTTTATTTTTAATATTTCTTTCTTCTATTATATAGTTATTCTTTTTTTTGTGAGAGAGGTTTTTTACTATAGAGTGTGTGTGTTCACCAAAAACTCAAGGAAAGCCTGCAATATAAGTAAAGAAATATTAAAAGAAATAAATAAAAACATAATCCCAGAATAAACTAAAATTTTTTGTACGCTATAGAAATTGAGTAAAACAAAACATGAGTCATGAAAATATGATTATTTACATAGAGATGGGCACCCAGACCTCTTTTGAAGGAACAGTTGCTACCTGAGTGTGCTCAGTAGAAAGCCTCCACCTTTCAGCATCTTCATGGCCTACCTCCAGAGAACTGCTTTGCTGAAGTCATACTCACCCAATAACTGATCAAGATTGGATATGAATGGCCAACAATTGAGTGCAGTGTGAAACACTCTGACAAACATTGAAACTCTAGAATGACCAACTAGATTAGCCTTTTCTTCTTTGCTTCCTCCCTTCTTCCTTCCATTTTCCCTTCTTTCCTCTCTTAACTTGGTGTTTATGGAATAATTTTGTTAATCTTTATTGGATTTTGTAAGTTTCCCACTTTTCTTTGTCATTGATTTTAACTCTTATACTTATTTCTAACTTTTATTTACTGTTGGATTCCCCCCCCCCTTTTCCTATATTAACACAGAATATTAGGTCATTGATTTTAGATTTCTCTTTTTTTTTCCTAATAAAAGCATTGAAAGCAATTCATACCCTTCTGGTTACAACTCTGTCTGCACCCTACAAATTTTATTTTTTGAGAGGTTTTTTTGCTATAGGGCGCGTGCGCTCGCCAGACAGAGAGAGAGAGATACAAAGCGAGAAATCACCCCCTGGGGGTTGGCCGTGCCCCAATCCCTTCTCCCCCATTCTCCTCTCAGGATCTTGGGCACGCACGCACACGTGCCCGGCGTGAGTTTTAAGCCACCGGGTCGGAGACGCGAACCGCGGTCGACTACATGGGAGTCCAGCAACATAGTCATTACACTAATTATTATTATAATTAGTCCCTGCACCCTACAAATTTTTACATGTTTAATGTTTGCTTTTATTTTGTTCAAAATATAGTTTCCTTTTGATTTCTTTATTTATCAAAGGCCTATGTGTAAATGTGTTTAATGTTCAACTCTTTGGGGTTTTTCTAAATATCTTAATGTGATTTATTTCTAATAATTTTTAGTATTATCAGAATATATATTCTTTGTGATGTAAGTCCTTTTAAAGTTATTGAAATTCATATGACAGCCCAGTCTATAATTTATCTTGGTGAACACAGTGCATGCACATTGTAAAGAACATGTGTTCTTAGGCTGTTGAATGTAATGTTCTGTAAAGTCAGTCGAACTGGTCGACACTGTTCTCAGATTACCTGTATTTTCCTCTTTGTAATTGTCTAGTTATGTCAATTGCTAAGAGAAATATGTTAAAATATATTTTATTTTATAAATATATAACTATATTTATAGACTTAACTATTTCACTTTTTAACTATCTTGATTTTTACTTTATGCATTTTAATACTTTATTAGGTACATATATGTTGATATCTATGTTTTCCTAATTAACCCATCCTTTAACATTACAAAATGTCTCTTGTATCTGTAGTATGGAAATCCTTTATCTTTAATATTTCTTTCTTCTATTATATAGTTATTTATTTATTTATTTTTTTTGTGAGAGAGGTTTTTTACTATAGGGTGCGTGTGTTCACCAGAAAGACAGAGAGAGACACAGAGACAGAAAGCGAGAAATCACCCCCCAGGGGGGATGGCCACACCGCAATCCCTTCTCCTCCATTCTCCTCTCACGATCTTGGGCACGCATGCACACATGCCCGGCATGAGTTTAAGTCACCAGGTTTGGGACTTGAACTGTGGTTGACTACATGGGAGTTCAGCGACATAACCATTACGTTAACTACTGTTCTATATAGTTATTCGTTTTATGTTTGCTGTTTGTGTGTCTATTTTTAAATATTTACTTTATTTTTAATTTTTATTTATTTTTATTTACTTTTTTTCTGTAAGGCACGTTTGCTCACCAGAGAGATGGAAAGAGACAGAGACAGAAAATAAAAAAATCACCTCCCAGGGATATGGCTACACTGCAACCCCTTCTCCTCCTCCGATCTCCTCTTGGGATCTCAGACATGCATGTTCATTGTGCCTGGCTTGAATTTCAAGCCACTAAGTCTAGGACTCCACCACTGACTACATGAGAGTCTAATGCCTCAGCTACTATGCCACCTGCTGGTCCCTACTTCATTTTTTTAAAATGAGAGAGTATGAACATGCATTAGGAAGTACTTGTGGGGCCAGCAGGTGGCATGATTATTAAGGTTTTGGATTCTTACATAGCCAACCAGTGTTCAAGTCCTGGGCCTGGTGGTTTACTTTTTTGTTTTCCCTTTTCCTCTCTCTGTCTCTGCCTCTTCAAATTAAAGTAATAATAATAATAACAAGTGGAATTAAATAAATAATTCTCTCACATTAGAGAAAGAGACAGGCACCCTTGACAGGTTCTTTTTAAAGCCATTTTCTCTTCCCCCAGCCCTTTAGCTAATCAAGATCTCAGGTACATGTATGACCAGCATGGCTTCCAGCACTGCAGACCAATGCTCTAAACCTTGTGCCATCCTGGATGTGTCATGTTCTATATATTTTTTAAAATTAGTCCATTTACTTTCATTCTACCCGAGTCTTTATATTTATAATAGAAATTATGGTGTGTAAGTCTTACAGTTTTCCTTTTATTTTTCAATGTCATACTTGCTAGATTACTTTAATTTTTGTGTATATTTTAGGATTAGTTTATTTTCTATGAAATTTCTATGAAAACACCATTATGACTTTTATTGAGATTAAAACAAGTTTACTGGAAAATTATTGGCATATCACACTGAGTCTTTTTGTTATAAGCTAAACTATCTATCATTTAATGATGTCTTTATTGATATGTCTCATCAATAATTAATATCTTTGGAGGCTGGCAGGTGGCATGGTAGTTAGTGGTGCTGGACTCCCCACATGACCAACAATGGTTCCAGTCTCAGACATTGCAACTTCACTTTACCTCTCTGTGTCTTCCACTTCACCTCTGGTCAAAATTAAAAATAATAATAATAAGTAAATAAAAGTTAAATAAATAATTATTTTAAAAATAATTTATATTGGGACCAGCAGTTAGCGTAATGGCTATGTCTCCGGACTCCCACATAATCGACCACGGTTTGAGTCCCAGATCCGGTGGCTTAAACTCACACCGGGCACGTGTGCATGCGTGCCCAGGATCCCGAGAGGAGAATGGAGGAGAAGGGATTGAGGTGTGGCCATCCCCCCGGGGGTGATTTCTCACTTTCTATCTCCCTGTCTCTCTCTGTCTTTCTCGTGAGTGCATGTGCCCTATAGCAAAAACCTCTCTTAAAAAAAAAAGAAAAAAAATTATAGTTTTCATATCATAGATATTGCTTACATATAATTAAATATATCTCTAAGTATTTAATAATTTTGGATATTTATAATTGTTTTATTTAATTTTTCACAAAATTTTCTATAGAAAATAAGTTCTATATAAATAAAAAGTTCAGTTTAACATCTCAAAGCATTATGAAAGTTCTAGTTCTTAAGTTTTTCTAATGTTTAATGACTGAATAAAATTTCTACCTAGTTAATGTCAATTAACTAATTTATTATACAAGATTTTTATTGTTTGAATATTTTCTGCTTTTAAACATTTAAAGAATAAACTTCTTTAGTAGATTATACTATGATTCATACATATATTTATTGTATATTGATTTATAATTATGATGGTAATTACCAAATTACTTTGGAAAATTTTGTGGCATTTTATACTACTCACAGAAATCAATGAAAATTCTCAGGGCCAGCAGATCATGTAGCAGTTATGTTGCTGGATTCCCACATGGCCAACTGCGATTTGAGTCCCAGATTCATTGGCTTAAGACTCATGCCAGGCATGTGTGTGTGCATGCCCAAGTTCCCAGGAGGAGAATGGAGGAGAAGGGATTGCAGAATATCCATCCCCCTGGGGGAGTGATGTCTGTCTCACTTCCTTCTCACTTTCTCTATTTCTCTCTCTTTCCAGTGAGTATACACACCCTAAGGCAAAAAACTTCTTAAAAATAAAAAAAGAAAGAAAGAAATTAATAAAAATTCTTTGTACATCATTATTTCTAAACACAGCTAAAATTTTTCTTGAAGTGTCAAATTAATATCGTGGAAAATATATACATATAGAAATTATAATATATTTTTTGATCACTAATGCAGTTTAATATCACTCTGTATGTATGTTCCCCCATTTGTCATTTTATAAATAAGATATATTTTTCAATTTTAAGGAGACTTCAATAATTTTTAAAATAAAAGCAGATTTTACATTTGCTGTATTTAATTAATTAATTAAATTTGCTAGAGTGCACATATGCTCACAAGAGAGACAGAGGGACAAAGAGACAGAAATGGAGAGGAGAAGGCACCCACCATGGGGAATGTTCAAATCACAATTATGTCTCCTCCATCTCTCTTTCTTTTTGAGATTTTAGGCACACATGGTATATGCATTCAACATGTTTTTCAAGCTGCTGGGTCTTTATCTACCCTTATCAACCCAGCCAATGAGCTGACCTGTTAATTAATAATCTTTATTTTATTTGACAAATAATAATTGTATACATTTATTGAGTGCAATATTATGTTTTCATATGTGCATACAATGGAATGATTAAATCGAGCTAATTAACTTATCCTGATGGATAAGTTACCTCTTCTATTTATAATGAGACATTTGCAACTTATTTTCTTAGTTTTTTTGAAATATATATTATTACTGACTACAGTGACCCTACTGTCTAGTAGTCTCAAACTTGTTCTGCCGATCTATCCAAAGCATAATACTGTCTTCTGTGAACCTTTACCTTTGTGGTCATGCATGCACACATGCCTGATATGTTTTTCAAAACACCATGTCTGAGACATGAATGGTGCTGTCGGCCTTGTGGGATCCAGCTGCCTTAAACTCCACACTATCTGTTGGCTCTATATGTTCCTCATTTAATTTTTCAAGAGAGAATTAGACCACTTATATAAAACACAAATTTTAATTGATATGTAGTTATTCAGAATTTATATTTTTGAGAGGTTTTTGCTATAGGGCATGCACGCTCACCAGAAAGAGAGAGACAGAAAGCGAGAAATCACCCCTCAGAGGGGATGGCCATGCTGCAATCCCTTTTCCTCCATCCTCCTCTCGGGATCTTGGGCACACATGCACACATGCCCTGTGTGAGTTTAAGCTACTGGGTCTGGGAGAACAGCAACATAGCCATTATGCCAACTGATGGTCCCATAATTTATATTTTTATATGTGTACATGTATGTGTTTGTATATACAAATATTCAAGGGTACATCCAAGAGGACAAAGGTGCAAAACATTTTAAAATCATAATCCATATTTTTCATGTATATTTTAAAGACAGCATATGTATATGTATATGTCTTTAACAATTCTTTCTATACATACACACACACATACACAAATTGTAGATGAGAAAATATAGGTGTTTTAACCTATTTTTGGGGCCCTGTTCTTGACCTTTTTTGGTGCTTTTGCTCTTTTTCTGTTCTTTTTGAACTCATTCCCTAATCAACATTTGAGATTCATTAAGCACAAAGGTTCTCTTTTTGTATTTGCAGTAAAACAGGAATCAGGATAAATACTCAGGAAAAAGAAATTGATTCTGATTGCAGCGAAGAATGATTTGCTTGTGCTTTTGTATCTTGTATCTATAAATAAGGAGGACATGTTGAGCTTTTTGGAACAGTTTGATGGTATTTGCTGACTGTTTTCCTGTAACTCGTTGCAAAAAATAAACTCCTAGGTCCAGTGGGTGGCATAGTGGTTTGAGTCCTGGACTCAGTGGCTTAAAACTCAAACCAGGTGTGTGTATGTGTCTGTGTATGTCCAAAATCCTGAGAGGAGACTGAAGGAGAAGGGACTGTGATGTAACCATCCTCCCTGGAAGGTTATTTCCCACTTTCTGTCTCTGTATAAATCTCTCTCTCTCTCCAATGAATGCACATACCCTTTAGCAAAAACAAACAAACAAACAAACAAAAAACCAAAAAACTCAATAGAGAAATAAATAAATGATGGGTGCTTTTGTGTGGAATTTCTGTAGTGCTTCTTTTTGACAATCACTGCCTTTACGGTTTTGATGAAAATGTGCCTTGTGTTGGTTGGCAGATCTCTGGTAAAAGCACTGTTATCTCAGTTAATTCATTTTTTACCTTATTTGTTAATAGGAGTTGCATTTTCCTATAAGATATCAGCAGGGGAAAAATATCAGAAAGCAGAGATTGAGCTCACTCATTGATATTACAAATATAGAACTCATAGGTCTGATGAATGTCATTGCAATTTTTGAGTAGCAAATACTAGCTCCACCTTAGAAGAAAAAGAGGAGCATGTTACAGAGGCAATCAGAAGTTAGTGTCAGCACTGAGTTCATTGTAAGCATGACAAACTTTGATCCTGATTAGCATTATTGCCTGGCATAAGAATGAAATTTTAACTCAGCAATGTGTTGTAAATGAGTAATTTTAAAACAAAATTGTAAAGAGACTCTATTCCTTTCTCTTCATACTACTAACTTAAGATTAGATCCTTGAAAATAAATTCACAGGTCTGTATACATTTTATTCCTCTGTGTACAGTGTACAATATAGTGTTAAAGCTGAATTTAAAGGGAGCAGAAATGGAAAGGTCTGAGTCATGCAAAATTCTTGAGAACCACCACTGTAAGGAAAATAAGGGTGGTCCTACTCCTTTGTCAATAACACGTGGGAATCAGCTGAGGGATTTGTTTTCTTCAATCTTAGAAAGAGCCAAAAAAAAAATAAGCACATTGTTTTTATTGCTTCCAGATGCTATCAGATCATCCTATGAGAAACAGAATTGAGCATCCACTGATATACCATGAAGATAGCTGGATTAAAGGGCTATGCTCAGGATGGCAGAGAAGAAAGAGAAAAGATAATTATCCCAACGACCAAGTGCTATTATCAAGTCAGTAAGTCCCAAAAACCTGGACTTCCCCCTAACTCATTAATAGACAAGAAATTTTACTGTCCAACAGGTGGTGTGGTGGTTAAGACACTAAAATCTGACACGGCCAACTGTGGTTGGAGTCCTGAACTTGGCAGCTTACTCTCTCTCTCTCTGATGAGCACATCTAGCCTTTAGCAAATTAAAGAATAATAATAATAATAAAAATAAAATTAAATATTTTTTTAAAAAAGAAATCTTCCTGTTTGCACTGTTTTGAACTGGCTCTATTGTTACTTGCAGCCACATGCTTTGTACCTGATTTACATAACTTACTATTTTTTTAAAGAAATCTTGGCAGAAGCAAAGTATAAATAACTCCATTTTAAACATGAATATTTTTAGTTCATAAAAAGTGAATGAACTGCTAAATACATCATAATCCCTAGTAGAAAAGTCTATGGTAGGATTTTACAAATTAATCCTAGAGGTTATGGGATACCATTTTTATTTTTAGAGATTTTTGCTATAGGGTGCACGTGCTTGCTGGAGAGACAGAGAGAGACAGACAGAGACAGACAGAAAGGAAGAAATCACCTCCCAGATGGGATAGCCATGCCACTATCCCTTCTCCTCCATTCTCCTCTCAGGCTGTTGGGCAAGCACGCACATGCACCTGGTGTGAGTTTCAGGTTGCCAGGTCCAGGACTTAGACCTCTGACGGCCATGTGAAAGTCCAGTGACGTAACCATTATGCTCTCTGCTGGTACAATTTTACATTACCTTTCAAATAAACATGCAGAATCACTCAGTGATAATGACTGGGTTTTGACACATACAGTATTATTCTACAAGAAGACATTTCAAAGAGAAAGACCCATTCTACTCTTAGATAATTATCAATAGATGTAAAAAGTGACAATAAAATAATTGCCCAAGTAGGAAGTACTTAATGTACATTTATTCTTGCAAATACTTATTCATTTATCTTTTTCAAGTATTCTTTATTTGAACACACATCTAGTGAATATTTTGTGTGGCATGTACTATGCTAGGAGCTGGAATTGAAAGGATAAAGTCTAGGGAACAGCAAGTGGTATAGTAGTTAAAGGTGCTGAAATCCCACATGGCTGACCATAGTTCAGATCCCAGTCCCAGAAGC
>NW_006159731.1:5827540-5851372 GCF_000334495.1 Tupaia belangeri chinensis
GAGAAGGGATTGTGGTGTAGCCATTCACCCCAGGGGAGGTGATTTCTCTCTCTCTCTGTCTTTCTCTCTCTAGCGAGCACATGTGCCCTATAGCAAAAAACTAACTATGGAATATTATTCAGCCGTAAAAGCAACAAAACCCTGGCTTTTGACAGAAAGTGGAAGAATATGGAAGATTTACTGCTAAGTGAAGCAAGCCAGGTTACGAAGGGGATACATTGTATGTCCCCACTTAATATATGCCCAGTGTCTGCACTCTATGACTGAAACTGATCGACTAAACGATACAGAAATACAGTAAATGGATGTGAATACCAGATATAGTGTGTGTGAAAGAGTGGAGTCTGAGGAAGGATATTTAAAAGAGAAATAGAGAGGCAAAGCATTAATGGTACAAAGAAGTATGGTATCATCTGTTGAAGATAATTTTATAGTTTTATCAACTGGACTATGGAGAAATGTTCACCTGTTGGAATATTCACTTTGTAAGCTAAATAACATGATTGAATGTATAAAAGAAAGTTAAATAAAAAGAGAAAGGTGAGATGATAATAAATTAAAAAAAAAGTCTAACAAACAAGAAAAGATAACGTACTGACAGTAGGCTTCAAATTTATTTTTTTTACTTCATGATGTTGTGAAGCAATCTGCTTTTGGTAGAAACCACCAAATTTTTTATGCAAAATTCTTTATAGAAACTTTATTCTAAAACAGACTTTGTGTTAGACAATTTTTCTGAACTATTGACTAATGAGAATGTTTAAGATCAGCTAGGCTAAGGTATAATGTTTGGTAGGTTAGATGTAGACAATGAATCTCACTGGATCTGAGTACTACATAATAGTTTATTGTCCATGCCACAGCAAACAGCTACAGCATTATGGCACTGGTTTCTGGATCACAGATGGCACAATGGGCCATACAATGACCTCATATTCAGAGATTACAAGACAACTAAGAATTAAGGGTAAAGGTTCATTACCTTATACAAGGATCAGTAAGCAAGACAATCCACCTTCCTTGTACAGCAAGCTTTCACATGTTAGTAACCCTGTGGTTGCCTTTACTGACTTAATTGCCTATACAACTAGTTACAGAAATGGCTCAGGGTCAGAATATGGTGAAACTTGTAATATGGCATACTCAACAAAGATGTGTTGAGAGACTTAGGGCCAAAGGTAGATTGCATCTTCTAACAGCTTGCTTATTGATTTTCTGCATTCTAGGAAGTCTGCTGTTGACTAATCCTCATTTACTGGCTTTATGGACATAGACAACTTATTTTACCTTTGTGTTTTCCTTTTTGGAATGTGGAATTTTAATGGAATCTGGCTTGTAAGATTGTTTAAAATCAGGGTGGGATGTGGTATGCTAAATAAATGTTCACTATTATGAATACTATAATTCAGTGTAGTAATATTGTTACATTCCTGGAAGAAAGAATGAGCATAAATAAAATTTGGGAAATGGCAAAGCTTTTCCAGAGTTAGTTTGAGGACAGCAGGTGGCATGAAGGTTAAGGCAACTGGATCCTACATGACCAGCTGTGATGGTTTGATTTCTGGACTTAGTTTCTCAAGAATCATGCTGGACATGAGTGCATGTGTGCCCCAAATCCTGAGAATAGAATGGAGGAGAAAGGATGATGAGGTGGCCTTCGCTGTGGGAGGTGATTTTTCATTCCCCCACTCCATTCTCCGGTGATTGCACACACCCTATAGCAAAAGCAAACAAAATGATTTGGTTGGACAAAAGAAATCAACAAGCTAATATTGAATAATGAAAATGGAGATGACAAGTTTCCCCAAGTAGACCTAAATCTCAAAGAGTACATGTAAATGGATCATTTGTAATTTCAACAAACTTGCATCTTTTAGTAAATAATGAATGTCTATATCCAATTTCTTGGAAATGAAACTGCTTTCTATTTTTATTTAGAAAATTAAGCATTTTGTTTTATGTGGTTACCCTGATTCAAAATTGATACATCAATTAATAGAAATTTCGGTAGAGGACACAATTAGTTTTAGTCCTGAACAAAATTGAAACATTCATTTCCTTCCTATTGTGAGAAATAGTACATATTACTACTCTGGCTATTTTACTATTAATAATAATGTCAATACAGTGGTAATAAGAGGGGAGAACTATTGAGTACCTACTCTGCATGTTCCATTGTTTTGGGTTGTTAAGTATTAAGTGCAGACTAATTCATTTAATTTTGAAAACTACCATATGAATGAGTATTAGTATCACCTGATTTTATAGAAGAGCATACTAAGGCATAAAAAGAGTAAGTAAATAATACATTACCACACTGCTAGTAAGTGGCTGAATCACAACGGAGACACCCAGAATCCAGAATACACATAGTTAACCAACATTTAAGGAGGACAAAGCCTAATAGTTGTCAAATGAGTGAACTATTATCCCCCATAAATGTAATGCATTTTTGTGGTATATACATTAGTCATTTATGCATAGATTTTGCATGTTCAGAAAACAAATTTCTAATGAGCAAGTCATTTTGGTCAACCTTTCTCAAATTTACTACTAGAGCTCCAGTGACCTATTTGCTGACCCGGAAGTTTGGTGTCAAAAGTTCTTGTTGTCTTTTAACCATGCATATCTTATAGATTCCCAGACTAGTAAAGGGATTTCATAGATTTATGGATTTATTTATTGTAAATTACTCACTAGAGAGAGACATTTCATTGTAAAACACTCCCTGGTATTGATTCAGTAAAATGAGGGTGTCATCATTAAACAAATCATCTTGAATACCCACGCTGTTAAAACTAATTGGCCATGTCTTTTCTTTAAAGAGGTTAGCTGTACATTTCATGAGCTTACTAAAGAAGGTTTTATATGGTATTTATTTCCCATTCATATAATATCTCAGAATACCTCTTATTCAAGACTTCCCATCTTTGAATAAAATAAAAATACATAAATGACAATGCACCTATGATTTCTATAATTATTTTTATTTCACTATTTATCTATTGTATCCTTAAACTGTGAAACTATCTAAACTGGTAGGAAATCTGATTTTTACAGAAGTGTCATCATTTTTTTTTCATTTTTTAAAAAAATTTCTATAAAATATTTTGGAATTTTCTTGTTATTAACCTTTCTTAGCCACCTTGGGTTAATTCTTTTTTTGTTTTTTTCTGACTAAGTTCTTATAGTTAGGGTCAGTGTCCTCCTTGTTCTTGATTGCTTCTTCAATTATTTACCAAGTCACTCATTTAAAATAAACAAAATATGTAAATAAAATAAAAGAAGTAAAGTAATCATTTTTCAGGGTTAATGCTCTTTAGTTATATCATTCTCTTTGTGAAGAGTAAACTTTGGCTTTTAATTCATGGCTTCCTCTATCACGCAGAGACATGTCCTGTCCACATCTACATGAATAACTCATTTCATTCCCTGACTGCTATGTTTCTTATCTCCACCTATTCCATGATACTAAAGTTACATGGTAAACAGAGCACTGTTACCAACAGAAACTATTCTTCCACTCCAAACTATTGAAAAAAGTATGAGATTCACTGACAAAAGTTTTATTCCAGTTTGAGAGTTAAAGTATTTGCAATAGGAATTTTTTTTGAAGATTTTCTATCAGTCTAGTCTCCTTCTCTTCTAAATCCTACTCACAACCAATATAAGTTCCAGCAACAATATTGTTTCTTTATCTTGTATTATCAACCAAGCCAAATCCTGGATGAGCATAATTTACTTGATGAGTATTATTTTCCAGTTGATTACTGCTTTAAAAATAGATTGCCCTCACTGTGATTGCCAAAATCAAATGTCCTTTAATTAGCACCCAAAAGAATTTTTTAAGAGAAATTTTTTGCTATAGGGTGCGTGGATGCACCAGGGAGGCAGAGAGACAGAAAGACAGAAATCATCCCCCACGGGGATGGCTATGCTGCAATTCCTACTCCTCTAGGGATTTTGGGCACGTACACACATACACACACACACACACACACATGTGTCTGGCATGAGTTTCAAGCCTCTGGGTCTGGAACTTGAACTGTGGTCAACCATATGTGAGTCCATTGCACCACTGTACCATTTCCTGGTCCCTAGCATCAAAATTTTATTATATTTCTCCAGTCGACTCACTCTTTTAGCATCCACTGCAAAAATTATTTTGGTCTGATTAAAACTGATTCAGCTTTTCTACCACAACTGCTCTCAACAAATGAATGTTTTCCACGTCACAGAGAACATAGAAACCATGAGATATAAATTCACTCAACAACTCTTCAATTTTTAGACACTTGTGCTTGTATTATTGTTATTCCCTCCCTCAGGAGTTTATCTTCCTCTCTGTGGTCAATTTCCTCATTATGGCACTGGATGTTCTACCTTCTAAATATCTCTAAGAGTAAGAAGGATAGTGGTTTTGGATTAACATTGTTCTCATTTTGCATACAGAGAGATTTAGAAGGCCAAGACAGAAAGAGCTGTTTCTTACTATTTGCTCAGAGAATGCAAATAGTAAGGGTAAATTTCTGCCTCTTCACAGCCTCACACTCCCCAGAATTCACTATAGAAGATGAATAAGAAATTCTTAGGACATAAAAGAAGGTCCTATTGTACCTTGGCACTGAATTTATTTCACTAATCTCTTTTTTCTATTAGAGATTTCTCAACTCAATTTCTATTAGAGATTTTCAACATTCTTATCTCCTAAGACAATAACAACAATAACAAGGTGAGCATTCTAGCTACCAGTGAATTTCTTCTTTAATTATAGCATTTAATGGAAGAATGGAGTAGTTATCCCCCCCTACTTCCTGTAGCTTCTTGTTCTCATAGTACTTCTTCTTTTTTTTAATGGCATTTGAAAGTTTTACTTTTTTTTAGTAATATGTTACATGTGTTCACCAGAGAAAGAAAGAGGGAAAGTGAGAAATCATCTCTCAGAGGGATGGCCATGCCACAACCCCTTTGTCTTCCATTGTCCTCTTGGAATTTTAGGCATGCATGCACACACCCCAGCATGATTTTCAAGCCACTGGGTCCAGGACTCCAACCACAGTCAGCTAGGTATAAGTCCAGCATCTTAACTACCATGCCTCCTACTGGCCATGGGTTTTCCATTTAAAACAAATGCCTTTCTCTTGCTATAGACAATGACATGTTCTCTGCATTTTCTCATATGTCTTGACCATTTCTTCTCAATCTTTTTTCCAGTTTAATTTTTTTTTTCCTACCTGGTTCTTAAATGTTGAAATTCCTCAAGGCTTGTTCCTGATTTCACTTTTCTCTTATGCTCTCTTCTTTCCTTGAAATATCTCCTCTCTGCCTGTGACTTCAGTTACTGTAATTGCTGTCTCTAGGACAAGGATTCTGGAATTTCTAACTCTAGTTCTAAATTTTGCTTTGAATTCCAGATCTCTATCCAACTGCTTATCTACATCTTTGTTTGCTGATCTTAAAGGCACTGAAACTCTACATACCAGAATTGAACACGTGGCCTTTTTTCCAAACTTTGCGTTGTCCAATATTTCCCTGTAGGTTAGAGTGACATGATGATATTGAGTATTTGTATTTGGAATTTTTGATTTATCTTTAAGGAAGAATTCTCTGAAAGAGAAATTTGTAAATAGGAATAATTTCTAGTGAGTAGTCATGCTTCAGTAAAATATCTTCTCAATGGTTGTCACAGATTATTCTGGAGAGTTGAATTAAGAGGCATTCTGTGCTGCTAAAATGTTAGGTTTTTAGAAAAATAACTTTATTCTTTATAGCATGAGAAAAATAGTGACTAATAGTCATACAATGACATAAACATAAGGCATTTTCATTTTGGATTAAATTCTTATATTAGAAATTGTTATAGGGACCAGCAGTTAGCATAATGGCTATGTCGCTGGACTCCCACGTAGTCGACTGCGGTTCAAGTCTCGGACTCGGTGGCTTAAACTCACGCCAGGCACGTGTGTGTGTGTGCCCAAGATCCCCAGAGGAGAATAGAGGAGAAGGGATTGCGGCATGGCCATCCATCCTGGGGGGTGATTTCTCGCTTTCTGTCTCTCTCTGTCTGTCTGGCGAGTGCACACGCCTTATAGCAAAAAAAAAAAAAAAAAAATTAAATTCTTATATTAGAAATTGTTATAGGGACCAGCAGTTAGCATAATGGCTATGTCGCTGGACTCCCACGTAGTCGACTGCGGTTCAAGTCTCGGACTCGGTGGCTTAAACTCACGCCAGGCACGTGTGTGTGTGTGCCCAAGATCCCCAGAGGAGAATAGAGGAGAAGGGATTGCGGCATGGCCATCCATCCTGGGGGGTGATTTCTCGCTTTCTGTCTCTCTCTGTCTGTCTGGCGAGTGCACACGCCTTATAGCAAAAAAAAAAAAAAAAAAAAAAAAAAAAAGAGAGAGAGAGAGAAATTGTTATAATAGAGATACAAGAGACTGTATATATAATGTATCATGCCATTTTTCTTGAAAATTATTTTTAATAAAATTAAATGAAATCTTATTATAATGTTTGTTATCACATTTTGGATCTACTGAGTAGGATCGTGTTAGTAATATAATCTCTAAATTGTTAAGATTAAGAAAGATGTTCCATTCATTTTAATTAAGTAAATCTGCTGTGGATTACCTTTTGGGGAGGAAAAAAGTACTTAAGAATTTTATATCTTCCTTCAAATTACTGACTCAAGATGGAGGTGTGAGGTCATTGCTTAGACTTTTTCATCGTACCCAAAGTGAAAGGGAAATGGAAGCATGATGAGAATCAGCCTCATTTGCCCATTTGGAGCTTAATAAGGCACTTTTACACAGATACTTAGGGCTCTCTTGTAGCTGCACTCATCCTAATTAATGCTCGTCACCTAACATCTCTGGGCTTAAGAATGACACCAAGAGAATCCCCTCAGGGGGAGAAAAATACTTTTTTTTTTTTCAAAAAATATCCTCAAAAGATATAAGTAGGAACTTCATAAAACAATTATTATGAACTGATCTGGAAAAAAAATGTTTACATGATTTTCAAGAATATGCACACATTTATGCTTCGTTTATTGAATAATTAACAGAAATAAATGAATGTTCCTTTTTATGTATAATGCAAACATTATGGGCAAGTCACATTTTAATTTCATACTTGATGCTTCAGCTTGTGCTATGTTTTTAGTTAGTGCTGGCCTATTAAGCTGCTAATTTATCTACTGTTGTGAAGGCCTTTGGAAAAGCTGCCCCATAAATAATAGAGCAGTGATCCATAACCACCTCCCATGTAACAGCATCGGGTCCACTGCAGCTAATAGGAACGAACTGCTGGTTGCTAGGTGCCAAAATGCTGCTTGCCTATTTAGGAAGTGATATAGTTTTGTCTCCCTGCTAAGATGACAAAACTGTAATTAGAGATTAATCAAGAGCTACATTAGTGCCACAGTTTCCTGCAGTCTGACTTTTGTTGCCCACCAGCAGTTAAGTGCATCTGCCTGTATTTACCAGTTCTCCGGAGATTTAGAAATTTATTGTCATATTTACAGGAACAGCTGCCGTGCAAGTTGTCAAATCATAAAGAACTAACTCAAGAGAATGCATATAATTAACTACTCTGTTGTTAGTCTATTTATCTTTAAAATGAGGCTTCTTTAAAACTAAATCACATATTATATAACCAGCTGTTTTTTTGTTGCTCTTGGAGTTTGTTATTTTCTGTTAAAATATTCTAACAACTATATAGTGATTTACACTAAATACATAAAGATCAGTTCAAGTATTAAAAAGGATACTAATACAGAATGATAACAATGTGAACTCGGATCTCATGAATATTCTGAGAGCTGAGAGAGTGATGGATATATATATATATATATATATTCATATGTTCATATATATATTCAAGAAACAAGAAATGGAAAATTATTTGTTGATGATTACATCTATGATTAAGCCACTATACAGTGTATTTTGGATGGGAAATCACGTTTTGTATGCTGCAATGATGCTCAGTGAATGAATGTAAAATAAATAAATTTAAAATAAATAAATAAAAATGTTTAAAAGATAAAAAAAGACTTTGTAAAATTAATATTTAAGTTTTACTTGCTTTTCCTTTAGAATTTTTTTTATATCTGCTTTGGGGCAAGTTATTTCTCCTTTTCTATTATTTATATACATGATATGTTAATTTTTTTAAATATGTTAGCATAGGAGCACGCCAATCACCAGCATCCTTACAGAAAACGTGGTACTCTTAAAAAACGGCTCCTATGGTTTAGTTGATTCCTACAACAAATATAGTATCAAAACTAAGACTACTAAAAGACTTTTATTAATCTTATATTGTAAAGTTATGAACAATATTAAATAATAAATGTTTTAGCATTTTTCTCTCTGTATTTAATATGATTCTCTTAAAAGATGAAGTGTAATTAATAAAAGTTTGACTTTTTATTGTCTTAGTTGTTGCCCAAAACAGATAAACAGTTATAAATAAAATCACTGGAAAATTATATTCTTGTAAGTATACTTTATAAGATTATAAACATTACACAAACAGAAACACGCATACTTAAACCTATTTAGAGTATTATTTTATTTTTCATTTAAAAGAAATACATATGATTCCATTCTGATTCTTCTGATTTGAAGCAGAATTTAGAGTTGTTGCAATGCATTCTAATAATAATTTATTATCACTAAACTATTCCCAGTAGAACTTGCAGAGTTACCAATCATACCACAAAATCAAAAGCTATTTCAAAAAGAATTTGAACACAAGTTTTCCTTGAGTCGAGGTTTTGTGCTTAAATTTTAATTATAAAATCATATTTCAAACACAAAATAATCTTAGACATCTACTTCATTAATTTTGGGTTCCATGGAAAAAATTTAATTTTATTAGAGTACATGACATTATTTTCGTCCTTGCTAAAAATAAGTAAGAAAAAATAAGTATGTCTTTTCTTGTCATTATCTAAAAATATTTTATATATTTGTAATTATATACATATATAAACATATGGGTATATATTCAGATTTTAAAAATCTGTCAAATTCTTTAGAATTAAAATAATAAGGATTATGGGATCAGTTATAGAACAATTCATCCACAAGGATCTCACAGTTTACTTTAGAGTTTGCATTTTTATTGTCTTCATTATCGTGGTAAATTTCAGTATACTAGAAAAATATGGTTAATTTAGAAAGAAAAGGTGAAATAAAAGAAACAAAATATAGGAATTGTGCATATGAAAGCTTTCTGCAGGAACTGAGTTAGTAGGTATAAATGAATCTTGCTTGCTCACAGGACTCATGTACACTGGGTAGAATTCTCCTTGAAGTGTAACACTGGCAATGGATGAAATTTCGCCACTAAAAATTTTTGAAATCAGATTTTTACTGATATTTTTATATATCAGATTAGTATAACATATTATTTGCAAAAATGTGACTTTTGGTTGCACTCAGGGGATTATTTTTGGAAACATCAGAGATTTCATGGATAATTTTATAAGAATTCATTTACCAAGTATAGTAAGCATTAGTTTCAATTTAAAAAGACAGTGTGTTTCTTATGCATTTCATTACTTACAGATATTTTTAAAACACTTAATACATAGTTAAATGACTTCTTAGATTTCAATAACACTAATATTTTCTATTAATAAATCTGTTTTGTAATAAATCTGTTTGTAATAAAATGAAAATACCATTAACCAGAGCACTATGGAAGTAAAACATAACAAAACTATGTTACAAATACTTACTAGAAAATTTTCACCCTCTATAGTATGTTCCCTTAAGCTGAAAATATTCTTAGCACTTAGAATTCTTCAATAATATTAAAAAAAAAATTTAGACCACTCCCGTTAATTGCAGGCGAACCAGTTGTAAGAAGAGGCCAAAAATTTGTTTTACATAACATGTCATTATTGATGCGGACAAGCATTTTTGGACAACGACAGTGGGAGTGCTTTTGGAACTAATTATTAGACTTGGTTTCCCTCTCATGTTATTTGTTCTCTTGGTTATATAATAAATATTAGTCATAACAACTATACAATTTGTTCTTTTTCTATGGAAAAAGAAGTCTAACACAAGTATGAAAAACTAGGAAATATCCACGAGCCTTGACTGATCAAATTCCAATGTTTTAGGGTAGACTGAGGGTCAATATACAACATTAATGTTAGGTATCTAAGTTCATTTATTAGTGTGATATGCAGAGTAATTTATGTACTAATATTTTATTAGTATTGTCAACTACATACAAACAATGATGGTTATATTCAGTGGACCAGAGTAAGTTCCTCAAAGTCCACCCTGCCTTGAATTCAGTGTCATTTCACCACATTTTGTTTCATAGTCTTAGATAAATCATTGCCTGTGTCTCAATTTCTTTATATGCATAATGGTGAAAATAAAACCTGCCACAAGAGCTGAGATATGTATTACATGAATTATAAAGTGTCTAAGGCACATATTACTGTCATTATAGAAAATCAGGCAAACACAAACATTTGGAAGCTGAGCAGGATTTTTCACCACTATGCTACTCTACATTGTTTCTAATGTTTTAGCTGGATTTATTCTAGAATACACACAAACAAATGTATCGAATGCCAATTTGTTTATATACACTTCAAATCATGCAATTGGACAGCTTGTGTTCTGCTTTGCTCTTTATCCCATTTAATCTGCATTGAACATTTAAAATGGCATTAAATGACTGTTCAGGAAAATAATGGATGGTAATTCAATCAATGGATATGTTAGGCATTCATTTTATCATAATTAATTATTAGATTATTTACTAATATTATCATAAAAGCACTGCGATGAACAATTTTCTACAAGTATCTTTGTTTTTCATGAGATATTTATTTTTCTAAATTGTTCTCCTACAAAATCATGCCAATTTATTTTTCTAATTGTATATTAATGAGACTTCTTGTCCCACCATTTCAATCTATTAGAATTTTTCATATTTGCCAATTTTATATGTCTTTTTAAATTTTGCCTCGTATGCTAGTTGGTGATGTAAAATCCTCAAGCGTTTAGTGTTTAAAGAGTTTAATGTTCATTTGTATTTCTTCCACTTTAAAATGCCACAGTGATTGGGCCATGTTTTTTGTAGCAGAGTTGGTGACTGATTTGGCTTTTAAGTGATCTTTATGTAATACTGTTTGTGGCAAACATTGTATCTCATTTTGCCCTTTGACTTACATATTTAGTTTTGAAATTATTGTGATGTAAGATTTAAAATATTTACATCTATTTACCTTTCCCTCTTGTAATAGTACTATGGTGTTCTGCAGCGAGAATTTCATTTTATATTCCTAAATATAACAAATCATCCATTATTTTTTTCTAGATCTTTTGAATGATTTACACATCTCACATTTTAACATATCTGTAGTTTGATAAAGTCTTATTTTTCACCACGAAAAGTTAACACAATATTTCTAAAATCATTTACTGTGTAAGCATTTATTTTCACAATAACATAATCATTTTATCACAGCAAGGTATTATATATACTGGAATTTCTTTGGTATAATTGTATTGTAATTTCTTATTAACAATAGTTATCATCTTTGTTTTTCAAAATGAGTACAATGTGTAATTATCAAATCATGGCAATAAATCATTATTTTTTCCTGAATCCCCTATACCCCCCACCATCCAATGAAAATTATGTCAATGATGATGAATATGTTAATATCTTTTGCTTGATTGACAGACACTGTATTCATGCTGGGAAAAACCATGTTGCAAGTTGTAAAGATGTACAAAGATTAATGGTAAATTTAAAAAAAAAAAAGGCAATTCATATATCCACTATTACCATTACTTATCATTACTTTGTGTAGTGCGCATTCGAAATCTGCTCATCTGATTATTTTGAAATATGTACTGAATTGTCACCAAGGTTCTTTGTGATGCTATCATGCTCTAAAAACACATTCTACTTATTTAATACACTCCTGTATCTGCTAACCAAGTTCTCCCCACCCTTCCCACTCCCTTCCCCTGTCTTGTTTCTAATAGCCACCATTATACGCTCTATTTCTGTACAACTAAATTTTCTAGCTTCTGTTAACTAATCTATTCCTTACTTCAAGCTTCTGTTAAATCATGTAGTAATTCTTGCCTTATAACCTAATGTTTATATCTTTGTTAGTAAATATTTAAGGTTTTAATATTAATATTCTTTCTAGAATTATTTTTACTGTGTAAGCATTTATTCTTTTATTTTATTTATTTTATTTTATTCTCATTTATTCTTTCAAACGATCTTAGTCAGTTGACGAATTGCTTAGAATTATACTGAAACTAAAATGTAATATGTCAAAAAAAATTACCACAAAATTTATGCTTTTCTTTAAACAACATGGTATGTCTCATGTTTATGTGTAAACATTTTTATATTACTAAATGTTATTTGTATGTCTATATTTTATGAGTACTTTCTATTTGTTTGGCACATCAATAAGTACTTTATATTATCTCTTAATTTTTATAATATCCCAAAAGTTGATATTAGTATTATCACCCTTATGTGGATGACAGTTGGGATTTAGAGAGATTAAAAAATGTTACTCAACACCCATGCTAGTGAGGGGCAGAGGCTAGTTCTATTTAATTCTAAGCCCCCGTGTTCATGTATTTTACCTGCTCTCTACCAGGAAGTGTGAGTAATAACTTATAAAAGGATTTTGATAAAGCTAAAATTATCCAATACAAAACAATGCTGACGGCATTAGTTACTATATCACTTTAAAAGTCTATTCCTGCTTGCCTTTTTGTATAAATATGAACAGTTTTCTAGAATAGTCATATAGGTAGTACTTTACTACTTTTACTTTAGAAGTGCATGATATTGATCAGGTTTTTGTCTTGTTTTTCACTTGGACCAGGACTATTCAACTTGAATATATTGTAAGATTCTACAAATAAGGACCACCAGGAGGAAAAGGGAAACGAACATGCATTTCAAAACCCTACAGACAGGCTAGTGATGGTATGGTGGTTAAGACAGCTGGATCCCACATGGTCAACTGAGCAATTGAATCCTGGACCCAGAGGATAAAAGACCATGCCAGGCACATGTGCATGCATGCTCAAAATCCCAAAAAGAAAAATGGAGTAGAAGGGATTTCTGTGTGACCATCCCCCATGTGGGATGCTTTCTCACTTTTTCTCTCCCCACTCCACCCTGGTGTGACTCTCTCCTGTGAGTGTACATGACCTATATCAAACTAAAAAGACAAATAAACCAACAAAAATCTTTAGACTTCAAAGGCATTAGAGCATAGATTCTTAGGTCTCTTGTCCTTTTCTATATACCCAGAGACATTTCAAGAGACCATAGAAATTTAAACAATTTCTCACCTTAGGCTTACTAAAGTAGTATGTGAGGGTGACTCTTTTTCTGGACATCATTTCCTGCTGTACAGGTGATTTTAAGCCATACAATTATTTTCACCAGGGCTTTAATTTTAATTTGGATAATTTCGCACTTCAAATTTCTCAGGTCTGCAAATCAACACCATTTACTAAGAAGTCCTAAAATTCACAGATAATCTCTGACTACTTTTCTTCACGATACAATTAAGTACAATCACAATGACACTTAATTTCATGGTTGCTGTCTCTATTTTTGTCACTATATATATTAAAGTAAGAAATTTTATTTGGCTTGGCTTAAATTGAAACTTAAATATGAATTCCAAAATACTTTCTATCAATGGATTAGAAAATGAATCTTGAAGTAATACCTTGATTCAAATATATATTGCTGTTTCGTGGAGCAATTCCCTTTGCATTATTAGTATTCTATGTTTCAGCCTCTCCACTGTTCTAAGCAACTATTGATGTTCCAGAATTTTACTTGATCATGAGTCTTTGTATAGATTTCTGAAGTGGTTTCAGTTCTTTCTATTTGAATCATGACACTAAGCTACATTTTTTTACTTTTGATCACAGAAGGAAAAGTGGTATCTATGGCAACAGAAAAGCGAAAATGTAGTTCCTGACAGGGTTTTCCTGTGACAGAAATGACAGCCATCTTTCTTAAGTAATACTATCTTAAGATGCTATCTATTGTGTCACATTTACTAATCTATGAATATTATTTACAAATATCTGAAACTTGGAAATTACAACTTTAAAGAAAAAGTTTTCAGCAATTATTTATATGGAGTCTGTAGATTGACTTCCTGAGACCTGCCTTTCAGTGTGGTGCTTGATTTATGAAACAATATGGACTAGTGTTTCAAAATCATGCTTAGTTAACTATATGGCATTGTTGAGTTAGGACCAAATATGTTTTTCATGAAAGTGACAAAAATTGCAGTAAATAAGTAATTTGGATTATTTATTATAAAAAATGGAAAGTTCAGGTTATTCATAAGTTATGGTTAGTAAAATTAATTAATGTTTATCAGTTGTCTCTTTTGTTTTACCCTTTCATCTTAAATATATATATATATTTTTTTTCTCAATTCCCAACACACACACACTCTTATATGCCTCATACTTTTTCTTTTTTCTTTTTTTTTTTTTGGAGAGGTTTCTGCCATAGGGCACGTGCACTCGCCAGACAGACAGAGACAGAAAGACAGAAAGCGAGAAATTACCCCCCGGGGGGATGGCCACGCCAAAATCCCTTCTCCTCCATTCTCCTCTCGGGATCTTGGGCATGCACGCACACGTGCCCTGCGTGAGTTTTAAGCCACCGGGTCCCGGCCGCGAACCGTGGTCAACTATGCGTGAGTCCAGCGACATAGCCATTACACTAACTGCTGGTCCCTGCCTCATACTTTTTTCTAAGGTTTGGTTAAGGAGGGTTTTGTTTTTGTTTTTTAAAGAGGTTTTATTTTTGTTGTTTTGTTTTGTTTTGTTTGTTAAGTTTACGTATTTCCTCTGAGAGAGAGAGAGAGTTAACCAATAATAGGGTTTGTATGTCACAATCTACCTCCAGGCTTCAGCCATGCCTGAATCATGGGCAAGCAGTGCTTGCTGTACTCAAGGAGACCTAACTTGACCCAGGGACCTTCCCAGGCAGAATTGCTTTGCCAAACATTGAATTTTTCTGCTGTGTCACCATTTGGCCCCAGAGTTTTTAAAATTGTGATAAAATACACATAATATGAAATTTACCATTTTTATGTATACCATTTGCTGCATTAAGTACATTCCATGATTGTGCTAGCATCACAACCATTCATCCCTAGGGTGCTATTTCTGTCTTATAGAACTTAAACTCCATACCTATTAAACAATAACTCCCTCTTCTCTTGCCTAAACTCCTAACAACCACTAGTTTATCTTTTTGTCTCCATGATGGGGTACTCTAAGCACCTCATATAAGTGGAATCAGACAGTATTTGTCCTTTTGTGACTCGTTTATATCACTTAGCATAATGTCCTCAAAAATTCATCTATGTTGTAACATCTGCCAGAGTACCCTTCCTTTTGAAGGCTAAATAATAATAGGCGTTGACCACATTTGTTATTCAGGTATCTACCTGTGGACACAGATTGCTTTCATTTTTTGTTTATTGTGAATAATGCAGGCACGATGTGGGTATACAAATGCCTCTTTGTGTCCCAGTCTTCAATTCTGTTGGCTGTGCACACAGAAGTGGAATG
Source organism: Tupaia belangeri chinensis (assembly GCF_000334495.1). NCBI lineage: Eukaryota > Metazoa > Chordata > Mammalia > Scandentia > Tupaiidae > Tupaia > Tupaia belangeri. The sequence continues at coordinate 5,843,185 of NW_006159731.1, forward strand.
GTTGCATCACATGACAATTTTATTTGTCATTTTTTGAAGAGCCACCATACTGTTCTTATTAAACGCTGTCTATTTTACATTCCTACCAATAGTGCATGAACATAACAATTTCTCTATATCCTGCCAACATTTCTTTCTTTTTTTTTTTTTTAATACATCCACACTTTAAACAGTACATCTTTAAGGGTTATGTAATGAATGGTTGAACATATGAACTCTGGTATCAGTGCCTAGGTCAGAATCCCAAATATGTATGATACTGGACAGCATTTTATTTCTTTGAACTTCAGAGCTGCTGTGTACAAATAAGAATAACAATACATACTGTTTGGATATATTTTGTGAGCAGCAAATGGAGACCACATTTAAAACAATACAAGTACTCATTTTTAGTCTTTGATACACATTAACGATAGTTTTAATCAATTTTCCAGCAACACTAGTTATAACTGTACTTGGAAAGATTAATTTGACAGTAACTCGGTAGCCCAGTGTCATGGACCTAATAAATGGTGAATAAAGAATTCAAGTTTTGTAGCCAAAAGCTAAATCTTTGGTCCGCTATACTTACAATTCTGTAAATGAAGATAAACAGTAGATTAATGTATGAAGGTCCTAGTTCTATAAGACATCAAAATAGAGAGAATAATTACATTTAATCTTAACCCATCCAATCCTTCTTTTTCCAAAGCCCCAGCTCTTTCCTTACCATTGTCATAAAGACTTACTTAGGGACTTCTGTCCTATTTTTTATATTATTCTTTGTATTCATACTAGTTTCTCACATATCTATTTCTATTTTTGTGTATGTTTTTCATCTTTTATTATATTACTAGTTCTTAAGGACAGGAAATACCCATTATATTTTTTTCCCTGATTCTTTGCTTTTGAATGTAACATTTTTATCGATAAATCTGTATTTATTAGTTTCCTAGTAATAATACTTGACTAGTCCTTGGAAAAATCTACAATGTTTGCACGTAGCTTTAAAAAGACTATGTAGGCCAAGCCATAACAGAGTGGTAGCCCAATCCTCTGGAATGCTGGAAGTCATATGGAAGACAGGGGTTTGGTTCCTAGGTCAACAGGCATGTGCCCATAATCTTGACTAGCTGGGAAAAACTGGTGGGCATGAGACTCTGTTGAAGGTAATTGTCTCTCTTTCTCTGTCATTAAAATAAATAAATAAATAATCTTTTAAAAATGATAACTTGCAAGATTGTGTGTATATTTATTTATGTATGTATCTACTAAGATAAATATGTATATGTGTGTGTGTGTAGTTGTTTTGCTTTATTTTGATTTACCAGAGGGTGTGTGCACACATCAGAGAGAGAGGCAGACATAGAGAAAGAAAGAGAAAGCAATCCTGCCTGGTATGTTTTTTAAGCCACTGGGACCAGGACTCAAACCTTGTGGCTGGCCATGTGAGATCTAGCTCTTTTAACAAACCTACCACAGACCAGCCCTGGATGTTTCTGTTTCGAAAGAGGGATTTTTTATTATTCTGTATTTCCCTAAATTGACTTTAGATCAGACATATATTCTTTATTCTCTGATACCTAAAATAGATATACCTACAGAGGCCAAATTACTTTAGTGACTTGAATAGATATGAGAACAATCATTTGCTTTCCTCAGATCAAGTAAAATGTCCTCTTTTCACCAAGTTGCTCCCCATAGTTACACTACTCATATCTTGATTTTAAGATTGTCTGCCTTATTAAGATGTAGCTGTTGCTGACCATAACACTGCACAGGATCTGAAAAATGTGAATCTGGAATGGAATAGCAACTCCAAATATTTCTAGCTATGTTACCTTTGAAAAGTTTACTAATCTTCAATACATTTTATTTTAATTGAATGAAAATTAGAAATAATCTTACCCACAGAGTCTGAAGATTTAAAGTGATAAGAATGAAGAATTAATATGGTCTTATGATCAGTTTGAAATAGATGTTACCCTAAAAATGGACTTACATATCTGCAGTTTGGATGATCTTAGCATCGTATGAGTCTGATCCTTTAAATAAGCCGTCATAATTGTACTGGGAAATGTAATATGAATGTCCCTGTTTTGCTACCATGCTAGTGCCACTACAAGTGTTTTTTGTTTGTTTGCTTGTTTTTTTTTTTTTTCTCCCCATTTTGAAGGCAACTAACTGCCCACTAAAAGGCAGAGGTAGTATTTGAGAGAAGCAAGTAAAACGCTAGCATGATGACAACCGAAGGACAGAGAAGGCTGTACGGCGATTAAGAATCCAACTGCTCTGATTTGCTGTGTGGACTTCCAGTGCTAAGATCAGGCCCAGTGCAGAACACGGTGGTGGAGATCAACCAAGGCCCACAGTGTGAGAAGCAGACATTTTATCCAATGTGATAAATACTGACTTTAAATTTTCTGAAAATATAAATGTACACTTTTACTTCTTCTGAATGTTTACCTTTATAAGTGGAATGGAGGACATTGTATATGTTATATGGACATATTTAAGGCAGAAACTATGGAGCCAAAAAACATATCAACTTTTCACTTAATGAATAATTTGGAAAAGGTATCATCTCCATGGGAGGGAAAATATTGGAGTAAAGTAGAAAATCTGTAAACTTCCTTTTTAAAAATATCCACGGGTAAAGAGATCTCTCAAGGAGTTTCTATTCTATACAAGAATGATTGAAAAAAATCTGTTATAATAGCAAGATTTTGCATCAGGAATCAATAGTGGATTAAGACACAGAATTTAACCTTAAGTAGTTGAGACCCACCAATTCATGTATGATGGGTACTCGATAAATTACCTGGAATATTAAAAAGGCAGCCTTAATATAAAAACTGATTATACACTTCACTCATTCAGCCATACTAACAAATTAAAACTCAAATATTCACATTTTATAACTTTTACTAATATTCTACTTTAAAAAAATGGTCGAATTCTATACCGACGAGTCACAATCAAATTTAATCACACATGAATATATTTTCATAATATACAGAGATTCTCAACCAAATGTTAAGAAGACAGGGCATTTAAAATGGAGCTGGAAGCCCGAAGTATTTAAAATATTCTAAAAACTAATGGAAATTATTTCCTGCATCAAATTACCTTGGATTGTATTTATGAACTACAAGGTATAGAGGCTCTTTACTAGGTTTTGGGCACCTCACCCATTATTCTACTAGGAAGAATGAAGTCAAAATGAGATTTTTGAAAAGTGATTTGTTCTAAATGACAAAGTTCCACTACATTAGAGAAAAACACTTGTATAGTTGGAACTTCAGCAGTCACTTGGGATCAAACGCGAAATCCAAAAGCAGCTGCACAGTACAGATGAACAATTTTGTTCTCTACAATTACCTTGATTGTAGATAATCTGATTTGGACTGTTCCGTGCATGTTTGTGTGCGTGTGTGTGCGCATCTATGTGTGTGTGAGTATGCGTGTGCATCTAATCTTATGTAAGCGTTGATGCCTTTGGTGGCCGAATTAGGTCAAAATACAAAAGACAAAATAGCTAATAAGTAAGAAACATTATCAAGATTTTAAATCTACAATTGTATTCTATTTCCCCAAACCCTGAGCTTTGATGAAAATTGTTTATTGCATGGCTAAGTTCTTATCTAGAAGGCATCTTCTGGGCTTTGAAGATTTTACCATAGTCTTAGAAATAAAAAATTGAGCAAATTGCAGTGCTTTTCTGTAATTTTGTAAAACAGGGTGTTTCAAGATAAATTATACCAGTGGACTGTATCTGTCTTGTACCACAAAACACATGTAAAATACCTGTAATTTAGTCATTTCAAGGCATGCATGAAAAAGGTAATAAACACAAACACAGACATCCCAGTTTGCAGACACGCAGACTTCCCGAGTTAGAAAGATCTCAGGCTTACTAAATATCAAAGATGAAATATGTACTGCACACCAAACTACCAAAAATTGCCTTCACATTTAAGGTGCAATTTATTTCAAATGGGGTAAAGTTGTAGCTGGAAGCACTGAAGCAGACAGAGCTATACCTAGATTTATTATTTTATATTTACAGTACAAGCCCATATGTACATGTATACATAAGATATATGCCCGGAATGATGTTCTTTACTATTTCCTTTTTAATGGCTAGGCAGTTTTAATATTTATGTAAAAAAATATTTATTTTAAAGTGTATTTGGACTTGAGAACTTTCTGAATTCCTGATTTTCTCAATATTTTGGGAGAAAGATGTCTGGAGATATTTACTTAGTATATAATTTTGTTCATGTCATTAAATTATAAGGCTATTTTGGTCCATGACGTAGATTAAACTCAATAATACTTTTTATTTATGAGATAGACATACATTCTTTCTCTTTTAATTTACTGATAATGAATTTGGTCTCATTTTCCTAAAAAACACATGCAACCTCAGGCAGAAAGAACTTTCAAAAAAAATTGATATATCCAATAAGACTATAACAACAATGTTAAGAATTTACTTAATTTTCCCATTACATGATGGCAATGCAATGGAGCTAAGAGCATTGGTTTCTTTCTTTGTCTTCCCCTTTTTCTTTTCCTTTTTCTTTTTCTTTTGCTTTTAATGATCAGAGCGTGCATATACCAGCCAGTGACAGAGAAAGAAAGAGAAAGAAGGAAAGGGAAATAGCACTCCGTAATTAGGCATGGTCACGCCACAATCCCTTCTCCTCTATTTCTCCATCTTGCCAGGATTTGGGACACACATGCAAATGTTCCCAGGGTGTTCTCAAGCCCTCAGAGACAGGATTCAGACTGCACAATAGGCCACATGGGCTCCAGCCCCCTTAACCTCTAGGCCATAGTGCTGGCTCTGTTTCTATTTTTGCTTTTTCAAAAACACATGGACCACACCTTTCATGATCACCTGCCTCAAATTGTGACCTAGACTTTTAATCTTACTAATACACCTTTTTCTTCACCATTTCAGCAATAGATTTATCTCGATAGGTGAAAAGTCCACAGTAGCAAAATGAAGTTTTAATATGGGCAATTTAATCTGACTAGAATAGAACATTGAGATTGATCTCAGAAAAACAAACTTTCTGTCTTTTGTTACTTTTTACCTAAAATAACTAAATTCATTTGGTCACCCAATTGACCTGAAAATATGAGAATTCTAACTGTCAGTATGATAATACTACATGTCCTACCTATGCCCATTTAAGAAAAGACAGAAGATGAGAAATATAACCTAACCTTTGTTAAAAAGTAAAAAGTTAAGAGTAGTAATATACATACGGAAGTAAAAGTGTTTTTACCTATGAAATGAAAACAATGATTGGTTGAGGTTGTAATTGGAGGATTTCTATATATAACCAATTTTATAGTTTTCTTTCTGACATTTTATATTCCTCTTGTGACCTTGGACACTTAAGTTCAATAGGTTCAAACTTTTCTTAACAACCTTATGTTTTTGGCCATGGTTCTACGGTAACTTCTTAAAAGCTTTTCTGCATTTGCTTAATTTCCACAAGGCACGCTTGAACTAGTGACCTGAGATTCTGAGCAGGGACTGCCATTCAGAAAGGCCGTTTGCTTTTTTTAAATCATTACTGTTTTTTAACTTGTAATAACAAATAGCAAGACACACTCTGACAAGTTGAAAAAGACAGTCTGTAGAGTAAAGAAAAAGCTTTATATTTAATACCTTAATATAAAAAGCCTTATATTTAATACAATATCTATTTCTAGTGGCTGTTGAATTAGATCCTAAATTTCAGTTTTTCATTTGGGCCCACAAATTGTATAGTGGTCTCTATATTCTTAATTAATAGTAAGTAACTACTGAGTGCTTACAATGCACTTACCACAGAGCCAAGCACCTGGGAGGAGTGTGTGCAGGAGGATGAGAGGCAAAACATTTTGAACACCTTTTATTTTATCCTCACAATAATCTCGTAATTCAGGTGGCCATATCCATGTTTACCAGATGGAGAAGCTGAGGCCCTCTGTCATAAAACAGGTAAAAGACTAAGCCACGTTTTAATCTTAAATCCAATTCCACATTCCCTCCTCTATTTGTGGTTATTATGTAATTGACCTTCTAAAACTGGGTCACTTTTGCAAATGATATGGGATGATATTAGTAAATACAGCAGGATGTCTGGCATAAACTGGCTGGATAGAACAAATCAGGAACTGTGAGCTTTCAAATTCTCTCTCCCATGTAGACAGCCATTGCTTTATCTTACATGACTCTCGCGATAACTGTAGGAGGGCAGGTCTTGTGCAGTTCTTGATATGTAGTGTAAAATTATTTTCTGAATAAGCAATTTTTTGTTTAGTATATCTTAAAAATCATATGTTAATTATTTTCCAGATGTAGGGGCCAACAGATAGCACAGCAGTTACGTTCCTGGACTCCCACTTAGCTGATGAAGGTCTGAGTCTCAGACTCACGCCGGGCATGTGTATATGCATGCCCTGAATCCCAAGAGGAGAATAGAGAAGAGATTGCAGTGTGGTCAATCCCCCTGGGGAGTGATTTCTCACTTTCTGTCTTAATCTCTCTGTATAAAAAGCCTTATATTTAATACAATATCTATTTCTAGTGGCTGTTGAATGAGATCCTAAATTTCAGTTTTTCATTTGGGCCCACAAATTGTATAGTGGTCTCTATATTCTTAATTAATAGTAAGTAACTACTGAGTGCTTACAATGCACTTACCACAGAGCCAAGCACCTGGGAGGAGTGTGTGCAGGAGGATGAGAGGCAAAACATTTTGAACACCTTTTATTTTATCCTCACAATAATCTCGTAATTCAGGTGGCCATATCCATGTTTACCAGATGGAGAAGCTGAGGCCCTCTGTCATAAAACAGGTAAAAGACTAAGCCACGTTTTAATCTTAAATCCAATTCCACATTCCCTCCTCTATTTGTGGTTATTATGTAATTGACCTTCTAAAACTGGGTCACTTTTGCAAATGATATGGGATGATATTAGTAAATACAGCAGGATGTCTGGCATAAACTGGCTGGATAGAACAAATCAGGAACTGTGAGCTTTCAAATTCTCTCTCCCATGTAGACAGCCATTGCTTTATCTTACATGACTCTCGCGATAACTGTAGGAGGGCAGGTCTTGTGCAGTTCTTGATATGTAGTGTAAAATTATTTTCTGAATAAGCAATTTTTTGTTTAGTATATCTTAAAAATCATATGTTAATTATTTTCCAGATGTAGGGGCCAACAGATAGCACAGCAGTTACGTTCCTGGACTCCCACTTAGCTGATGAAGGTCTGAGTCTCAGACTCACGCCGGGCATGTGTATATGCATGCCCTGAATCCCAAGAGGAGAATAGAGAAGAGATTGCAGTGTGGTCAATCCCCCTGGGGAGTGATTTCTCACTTTCTGTCTTAATCTCTCTGTCTCTTTCTCCAGCAAGTGCATGCACCCTAAAACAAACACCTCTTAAAAAAGAACTTCCAAATATAAACAATTAAAATTAATAATACCACGTTAAGATATTTTATGTGTGATATACTTCAGCTATTATTTTAGACTTAATATGATATCAGGTTGCTAAACAAAAGGAGAAAAAGTACTCAAAAGTTCTGGAGAGAAATATTACTTGGAAAGGTTGCTGCGAGTGAGATTGGTTTTTCCCCTTTCAAGGATTCAGCTTCTATGTGGTGCTATGAAAATACTTCCCAAAGCCAAGTGCAGATTTGTCAGTTAGTTGGAGAATGTAATCCACCACCCACTCTGCAATGGGCTAGGAGAGAAAAGTTTTAGAGTCTCTACCATAGTAGTCATTGAAGGTGACCACCACCATCCCTGCCTCAGTCTGAGTTTAGATTTCATGTGATTCTTTACTTTTTTCTTTTTTATTATTAATTTTATTTTTTTATTTGCCAAGGGACGAATATGCTCACCAAAGAGAAACAATGAAGAAGAGAGGGAGGGAGGTTGAAAACACTCTCCAAAATGGGGGATAGTCTCACCACAGTCCCTCCTCCATTTCTTCATCCTGTCAGGATTCTTGGCACGCATGTACACATGCCACACAGAGTGTTCTTCAAGCCCCTGAGGTTGGGATTTAGGCTATGGAGGTGGCCTGACTCTTTCTTTCTTTCTTTCTTTCTTTCTTTCTTCTTTCTTTCTTTCTTTCTTTCTTTCTTTCTTTCTTTCTTTCTTTCTTTCTTTCTTTCTTTCTTTCTTTC
>NW_006159731.1:5851407-5854638 GCF_000334495.1 Tupaia belangeri chinensis
CTTTCTTTCTTTCTTTCTTTCTTTCTTTCTTTCTTTCTTTCTTTCTTTCTTTCTTTCTTTCTTTCTTTCTTTCTAAAAAGGTTTTTGCTATAGAGCACGTGTGCTTGCCAGAAAGACAGAGAGACCTAGAGACAGAAAGCAAGAAATCACCTCTCCCCCAGGTGGGATGGCCATGCTGCAATCCTTTCTCCTCCATTCTCCTCTCAGGATCTTAGGCGTGCACGCACACACGCCTGACATGAGTTTAAGCCACTGGGTCTGGGACTCGAACCGCAGTTGACTACATGGGACTCCAGCAACATGGCCATTATGCCAACTACATGGGAATCCAGCAACATGGCCATTATGCCAACTGCTAGTCCCTCTTCATTACTTTCATACAGAAAATATCTCATCTAATTCATCACTGAAATCAGAGCTTAGTCAACATTTATGAAGAAAAGCACATAATCAGGGCATTTAACTAAAAGTCATAAATATAATTGTAAAAGTCATAGCAATAACCTTCTGATGAAAAAAGTGGTGATTGTTTGGTGGGAAGAATTCCTTGATAATAAAGGAAGTGATGCTCATGCTCCAGGGGAAGGAGAGAAGTTATATACATTTCTACATGAAGCCAATAGTACAATCTCGACACAGTGTAACTAAATGTGAATGCTGTTAAGAGTTTGAAACTTTTTGAAGCATTGAAAGCTCAGTTTTCCCTCCTCATTCTATTTATCTCTTGGCCCAGAGTTATTGAATGAGAAACTTCAAGTCCTTCACTCTGCTGATTACCATTTCTGGGAACATTGCCTTTGAATGCAGGACATGCAGAAATGACATCTCACTGCTGGATGTGCTGATTCATTGGCACTAATTTGTCATTTTCAGAAGCGTTCACTCTCACCGATATTTCAGCATGGCAGATTCGTGGGTCGAAGGGTAAAAGCAGGTTACCTATGGGTAGAAGCAGATAATGGGCATTTTATTACCCAGACATCTCTCGTTTTAAAGCTGCTATTCTCAAGGATTAGACAGATGACCTCCAGTCACGATTTTGATTCCATAAATTGAAATTGGTTGCAATACTATTCATTGCTCACAGGTGATTATGCATGGATTTAATGTTCTGTGATTTTCCAACTAAGGTGATTTTTTAACTTTTTCACTGCCTCACTTCTCTTTGGTTTACTGTATTCCAGTTCCCACTGGAATCTGTTAAATTTCGTAAAAATTGTGAGAAATACTGAGTGAGCACATTTAAAAAACTAGCTCGTATGTCTGTTATTTTTAGGATTTGGGATGCTCAGTGTGTAATCATACCATTTTTACAGTTGGGCATTTGGCTACTGAGTGATGCACAGGTACACAGGGTCACCACCTGATAAGAGATAACTAGCTATAATAGCAAAATGACAGCACCGACTGTCACAGAAAACAGCTCTGCAGTGCCTACTTGATGTCCTCTATTGTTTGAAGTATGTGTGTATATTGATGGATTTAGGATGTTGAGAGTGTTTAAGGTAAAATGGAACAAGTGCACAAATAACTAAAACACAAGTAATCTTGCACTAAGTATTCTGCATAGAAACATGTGCAAAAATGATATACAAGGCCAGCCAGTGTGTGCTAGTTAAGGTGGCTGGATCCCACATGGCTGAGCACCCGGTTTGAGTCTGGATCTAGAGGCTTGAGGAACATATTGGTGGGCGTATGGGCAGAGGAAAAGAGAGGAGAGGAGATTGTGGTGTTGGTCATCCCTCTTGAGGTATGCTTTTTCACTTTCTCTCTCTCTCTGTCTCTCACGAGAGAGCACAGCTGTCCAAGAGCAAAATAAAAGAAAAATGGTATACAAGTCTGGAGGTGAAAACCACTCCTAACTGCTATAATCAAGAGAAGCTGCTAGGAACTGCTTACTGGCTGGGTTATATACGCTACCACTGTGCTGTGTGCATCACGTGATCCAGTAAGCTCATAAGACTGACCTGTTCTACAAGAAGCAAGACTCCTACAGAACATACTATTAGACAATTGAATAAGATGATACATCATTTAAAATTCCTTATTTATATTATATTTATTATATTACATTTCAAAGATTTCTCATATGCCTTGTTTTATCTCTCATCCCAACCTTATAGAATAGTCAGGTAAGATTATTTTAAGAGTTAAAATTGAAACAGAAGAATTGATTTAAAGTGCTCACCCATTTAAATAGAAAAGCAAAAGCAACTAGTAAATATAGCCAACACTTATTGAATATTCACTGTGTATCATACACTAAATCCAAAACAGTGCTGTGGGTCAGCCTGGAGGGCCAGGCAGTGGCAAACTGAATTGCAGCACTGGAAGCCCCATGGCTATTGTAGTTTGGATCCATGGATTGACATGAAAACACACCAGGTGCCCACATGTGTGTTCCAGATCCTAATGACCAAAGGTCAATGAATAGTGGATCATGGCATAATATAATCCTGTCTCTTTATCACATGTTAATATGGGCTATTGTGAATAAAAAATGAACTTTAAAAAAAGGACACGATGGTGTAGTGGTTACATCACTGGACTCTCATGCAATGGACCATGATTTGAGTCCTGGATGCTACAGTTTGAAATTCACATGGCGTGTGTGTGTGTGTGTGTGTGTGCCCAAAATCCCAAGAGGAGAATGGAGAAGAAGAGATTGCAGCATGGCCATCTGGCCTAGGGAAGGGCGATTTCTCTCTTTCTATCTCCCTCTGTCTCTCTGGCAAGTGTATACAGTTCACCGGAAAAAAAAAAAAAAAAGCTACTGAGATAAATGTAGATAAATGCATATCACCAGGAACCTAGAACTTAAAATAATGAGCAATGTGTCTAAAGTAATAGTGTAGATCGGATATTCAACATAGAGTGAATAACTCAAAAGATTTCCAGATGACAACTCTGCAATGTCCTATGCTAATGTTGTCGAAGTGCAAAATGGACACAAAAAGCAATGGTCTGGGACCAGCAGTTAGCGTAATGGCTATGTCGCTGAACTCCCATGTAGTCGACCGCGGTTTGCATCCCGGACCTTGTGGCTTAAACTCACGCTGGGCACGTGTGCGTGCGTGCCCAAGATCCCGAGAGGAGAATGGAGGAGAAGGGATTGCAGTGTGACCATCCCCCCTGGGGGGGTGATTTCTTGCTTTCTGTCTCTCTGTCTCTCTCTGTCTGTCTGGTGAGCACATGTGCCCTATAGTGAAAACCTCTCAAAAAAAAAAAAAA
>NW_006159731.1:5854678-5865021 GCF_000334495.1 Tupaia belangeri chinensis
GATATGTGCCATGAGTAAAAAACCCCCCAAAAAAAAAAAAAAAAAAAAAAAAAAGCAATGGTCTAACATTTCCCCAATAGAAGTACTGTTTGTGATGATCACACAAAATAAACACAATTCCAAACAATAAAATAATTTCTAGTTGCCGTTTGATGGCAGAGCAATAAAATGCAAGACTCTGTGAGGCTGACCCATATGAGAAGTATTATGGTTTGGATAAGGATTTTTTCCCTCAAAATGTAGTGTTTTGAAATTGGTCTTCATGGACAGTAATTGAATGTCCTTCCAAATGCATGTGTTGGGATTTCATGGTATCGATTCCATTGTAAAGGAATTAAGTGAAAATAATTTATCCCTTCATGATGTCACAGGGTTGGGCCTTTGGATGTGATGTCATTGGAGCAAAGCCTCCATCAAAGGGTTCTAGAAGGATTTATAAGAGAAGGAATGAGATCAGAATGGCAGAGAAAAACCCACACAAATATGGCCTATATTCTACTCTGCAGAAGGTTCTGAATTCTACCATTTTGTGATATTTTGGACATTCCAAGTCCAAGAATAGTGAGTTTTGTGAACAAACTTCTATTTTCATTATAAATCACTCAGTATTCCTGCTAGCAACACAATAATAGACCTAAGACTCAGAGGTTTCAAGTTCATATCCAGAGATCTCCCTCAGGGTATGGGGCTGGGTGAAACTGGGATTGAATCATGGCATTAAGACCGTGGTGGGGATGTTATTCTATTTGTCTCTCCTTGTCTGTCTACCCTTCTCTCTATCTCTCTTGCTCATAGAAGAATAACGTAAATAAACTTCAGAAACAAATTCTAAAACTTTCATTCACCACCATGCCCCCAATTATCTACTAAGTCCTTTAAGCTCAAATATCACTTTCTTCCCTTACATAACTATTTCAGTTGTTACCATTGTGAAACAAAGCACTCTTTGTTCATGGATTTGACATCATATGTTGCAGTTTTGTTTGCTTTCTTTAAAAAAATGATAATTTTTGGTTTACATATATTCCGTGTATATCTGAGGTATAGTGTAGTTTTTTATAGCATGCATTCAGTGTAGAACAATCTAAAAAAATATACACATATTCATTGCCTTCAACATTGAGTATTACATTATGTTGTACACATTTGAGAATAGTTCTAGGTTATTTTCAAACTATGCATTAAATGGCTCGTATTCTTTTACTCTTCTGTGGTACACCATTCTATAACCTATAGTGCATTTTTAAAATAAAAAGACGGGACCTTTTCTCACATATAAATAAAAAGATGCGCCTAAAGATTGTCTGCCAATGATAGGTATTGGAATACTTCAATGTTGATTCATGGGTGAAATCTGGTAGCAGGATTTACTTGTGTGGGGACACATGGATTCAAAATCATCAGGATTTTGAGGGTCTATAGTGATGTTATTAGAGTGCGATGGTGGTGCAGAGGCAGACCTGCCTGGGACTGTTGCTGGTTTGAGACTGGAGGCCCCCTGAGATCACTGGGCATGCGTGTGCCCGAGCTCTCAGTTGCTTAAGACTGTGGGGTGAGGCGCAATGTCAAGTCCCTGTCGGGGATGCAGTAACATTGTCTCTGTCTTTCTCTGTTTCTCTGCATCTCTCTCACTCATGGAATCAATCAATCAATAATATAAGAAAAAGAAAAATGTTATTTAATTCTCCATTCAATGCAGAAAAATACAGTAAAACTTAGTAAGGACAGAAATGTGATATGCACTAGTCATTAACATTAGGAAAACAGGTACCATTCCTAAGGATAATTTCTCCTTGTATGAAATTAGTACAATAACCACATTACATAAGGAATGACAAATTCCTTGTTTTTATATTTTTACTAAATAAGATAGTGTAGTTAGTACTTTATATAAGGATGTGACACATGATATTCTTCATTGTGCTATTACTACTAAGATGAGGCCTTCCAAAGGTTTATAAGAAATATGTATCATAAAAGAACTAGGAATGAATTTTTTTGCACCAAAATAAACTTATACTTTCATTCCATTTTCCATTAACTTTTTTGAAGCTTTTTGTGTAACAAAAAAGTTTTGTGCTTTTATGTATGGTCCCTATCATCAAAAACTCAGCAATCAGTCTTACACAGCGATGGTCAAGTCTTAAGAATTTTATAATAAGTAAAAAATCTCAAGGAAGATTTTTATAATTTATTCTTGTATATTGAGAAACAAAGCTGTCACACAAACCAAGGTATTTACACTGCCATGGTCTACAAGTGAGAATTGAAAACAAACGTGTTATTATAAAATTAGATGTTAAGTCATATTTAGGAAGAACTTGACTGTCATGTTTCCTGCAAGTTGTCCAGTGATTAGGTTCAATGCATATTTTTTTGAAAGAAAGAATGAAATGAGTTTAACGTAACCCAAATAAAAATAAACTGTCATGTGACTTGTGTTGGATAGGTATTACATTCAAAAGATATAATAGTTCAATACCCTGCAAAACAATTTAAAGTGCAAGATATAACAACAAAATATTTTCTTTCTTTCTCTTACCAATGCTAAAAGAAATGCTCTCCTCTTTTTCTATTATAAATATTTGCTCAAACTCCTAATCTTAATGTGTTTTTCATTATCTACTTTCTTTTTTTAAGAATTATTTATTTAATTTTATTTATCTATTTATTTATTTATTTATCTATTTATTTATTTATTTTCATTTGACCAGAGAAAGACAGACACACACGTAGAAAAGGAAAGTGAGAAAGCAAGCGACCAGGTCTGGGACTCAAACTGTGGTCGGCCATGTGGGAGTGTCCAGCACCTTAACCAGCATGCCACCTGCTGGCCTTCATTTTTCTACTTTCTAACTCTTGTCCCATTTCCCCATGTTCTTAAGTTATTACTTTTATTCAGAGCTGTATTTTAGTATTTCTAATTGGGGAAAAACCTACGATGTGTTTGTTTGCTTGCTTATTTCTGTCAAATAACTGCAGTCTTTGCAAATCAAAGGGCGGTATATATTTTTAGCCACCCAACACAATTTCCTTCATAGCCAGCGGAGCTTCTGATTTACTTTTCTCTCCCTCCCCTTTCCCTGTCCCTTCTTCTGTTCCTCCTTCCTTCTCCTCCTGCTTTTCCTTCAAGATACAGTTGGTTCTTCCAGATGTGAATGAAGAAAGTATGTAGCTCAGCTTGGTGATTTCTCTCAGAGTAATCGAACTGAAGCAGATTTGGGGAAATTTTAATATCAGAGCAGCAAACGTATCTGAGGATGAGTATAATACTCTTCAAAAAGACATGATTATTCTCAGGGGAAAGAAGGAAAATAAAAAGAAAGAATGATATTTGGACCAGCAGATGGCATAAGGATCACGACACTGGACTCCCACTAGTCAACCATTGCTCCAGTCCAGGACACAGCAGATTAAAACTCACACTGGGCATGTATGCGTGCATGCCCCAAATCTCAAGAAGAGAATGGAGGAGAAGAGATTGTGCATGGCTGTCCACCCGGGGGATGATTCTCGCTTTCTGTCTCTCTTTGTATCTCCGGTGGGTGCACATGCCCTATAGAAAAAAAAATTCTTTTTATTATGACAGAAGTTAGCTACTAATGTTTTCTTCTTTCTATAACTTACTAAAGCAGGGGTCTTTGTATTCTAAATTATTGTGAGATCAGCATCCTTTTAGATAAACTAAGTCTTTTGTGGCCAGTGCTATCCCTCAATAAAAATAAGCCAATAAAGAAATAGGAGGTGTAGTTCTTAACTCGGACTGGCTCTGAGTTTATCTTCTGCTTGACACTGAGTAAAGAAACATCTTGCTCACTCATTCCAACCTTGACTTTTGATATCTGATAGGAAGAGAAGGACCTGCTACATCATGGTCTGTGAGTATTTGGACATCTGCAGTCCATGATTCACTCTGGTATCCTATTCTCTGAGAGTCTCCATGAAGGAATATTTCTTTTATTCCTGTTTAATAGGCTTCAGTAATACTTGAAATATAGAAGAATCCTCTACTATTGGTGAATTCAAAGCCTCATAGAGAAAGACTGGCTATGCAACTTTTTTCTAACCTGGATCCGGTGGAGTTTTGGAAGTTATCTGGTTTGTTTTCAAAAGAGTTCCTCTGTTACTGTAACTGAGTTGCTACAAAGCTCTTGAAGCATGAACTCTTGAAGCATGAACACATTTTTCATCATGAAATGCAATTATGAATATAACCTAAGAATTTGATCTATTCTTCATCAGGATGTACACTGAGTGGTCAAGCTGTTGTCCATCAAGGAAACAGAAGTCCTTAAAAATTTGAGCAAATAAGATACTTTCTGTAGTTTTTGTGTGTGTGTGTGTTTTGTTTTGTTTTGAGATTTTTGATATAGAGTGCTTGTGCTTGCTGGAAATCATCCTCCTGGGGGATGGCCATGCCACAATCTCTTTTCCTCCATTCTTCTCACAGGATTTTGGGCATGTTTCACATGCACCTAGATGAGTTTTAAGCTGCCGTGTCTGGGACTCGAACCATGGTTAATTACATGGAAGTCCAGTCATCTAACCAGTGTGCTAGCTGCTAGAGCCATATAAGATACTTTCTAACACTAGAAGTATATATACTCTCACTTTCTCTTGCGTTTCAAACTCTGATACCTGATTCTTTAAACATTTCAATATCATTTTCCAACCAGATACAAATCGCCCTTACATCCATGAAGCAATGTTTGCTTTAATGAAATTTTCTAGGTCTTAAAATAACATGACTTTACCAATACTTTTATAGTTTGCATAATTTGTTATTTCTGCCCTGAGAAACAATATATTTTTCAGTAGTTTTAGAATCACCCAGAAAAGGTAAGTAAAATGCTTTGACCTAGACAGTGTGGCTGCTAACCACTTCTTTTTTTAAAAAAAGGAGAGTCAATGAAAGCGAGGCTAAAATTCTATTTCAAATGAGAAATAGTGTAGGAGTTTTTTTTTTTGTTTTTTTGTTTTATTTTTTTAAGAGAAATTTTTGCTATAGAGTGCATGTGCTTGTAGAAGAGACAGAGAGTGAGGTGGGAAATCACCCTCCCAGGGGTGAATGATAGTGCCACAATCTCTTGTCCTCCATTCTCCTCTTGGGATTTTGGGCATACATGCATATGCTCTCAGTGTGAGTTTCAAGCTCTGGGTTCAAGAGTCAAACATGGTTGTCCATGTGGGAGTCTAGCATCTTAACCACTATGCCACCCACTGGCCCTATTGTAGGAGATTTCCATGGACATTTTATTCTTATGTGAATTCATATAACTAGGCATACATTTACTTTTCATATAGAAAGTTCTATTATGAACAGAGCACTTTTCAGAAAGATATCATTGTAACTACAAAAAATTCTCTGAACTTTATCTCTACTTCGAGGTGTAAGTCTAAGAGCCATGGTGCTTATGTTTTCTCAGTTGCTACTCTGTTCCCCCATAAATCTAGGTTCCGTTTGCTAATGAGGAAAATGTGTTAGTACCTGGTTGTTACGGTAAAAAATAAATGTCTGCAGACTTGTTGAATGTCATATATAGGAGGCAAAAAACAGGAAAATAAGTAATAAAATTTTCCCCAAATAGACGTAGACCATAGCATTTACTGTCCAAATAATAAATTGCATTAAAAATGCACTTAACATGTATTAAAATTATTTTAAGACTTTTACTTCTGGAAATCATTAATTGGCTCATATCAAACAAGCTCTCCTGTTGATAACAATTATAGATTCTGGACAAATACTTCTTTCAGAATATCCCATGTTTGAAGTATTAAGGAACAATCAATAAAAAACAGAATGAAGAAAGGATAAAGCACCTGGAAGAAGATTAAAATACTGAGTGGATTCCACGTTTATTTAGCTTATTTAGTGAAATCATTCATCCATTTTTTTTCCTTTCAGGGAAGACTAAAGTAAAAAAAAATAAAAGTAGATATTTTATATTTTTGGATCAGAGTTTGAGACTTCCAAAGCCAATATAAATTGAGGGTAGAAATTCAGAAATGGAACAAGCCACAAAGAAAAGAGGCTCTCACATATGCAAAAAAGCATCTGAAAATTATTGGTTGATTCCTGGACTGTACATATATAAAGATTCACAAATAAAAGTGACGGTGGAAAAGATGGCTTGCTGCATAGTGCTTAACAATGTGAGTTTGAAGTTCAGATCGTGCCAAAAGAGAGACTTGCTCACTATCTCAGTGTATCCATTGAAATTTCAGAATATTTTTGGATTAAAAACTAATGTGCAAGAATAATAGTCATGTCCTAGTAGTAAGAGGAAGTACCAAGAGCTCTGCCTTGTAGACACCTAAAACTAAGCCTTTAGTAAGATCAAAGAGATCAATAGAAATTAAACAAAAGTTAATCCCATTCCATATATAACCAAATCTCTTTCTCTCTCTCTCAGAGGGTTCCTTAAAAAAGGTTTGTGGAAAATAGAATTAAAGTATAAGTTTATTTTGGTGCTCAAGTATTTGAAATGGAAATGTAGCTTTTCATGATTTACAATTTCTTTTTTTTTTTTTTAGAGATTTTTGCTCTAGATCCCTGGGGAGATGGCTATTCTGCAGTCCCTTTTCTATTCTCCTCCTGGGGCTTTGGGCACGCATGCACATGCACCTGGTGTGAGTTTTAAGTGGCCAGGTCTGGGACTTGAAATGTAGTCAACCACGTGACAGTCCAATGTCTTAACCACTACATCACTTGCTGGCCCTATAATATACAATTTCTATGAACTTTTTGAAGACCTATGACACACACACACACACACACACAGACATATAGAGAGAACTATGTATCAAAAACATGTGAGAATGGGGACAAGAGGATGGCATGATGGTTACCTCATCGGACTCCCACGTAGTTTACTGTAGTTCAAGTGCTGGATACGGGTAATATACAATTTCTATGAACTTTTTGAAGACCTATGAGACACACACATACACACACACACACATACAGAGAGAACTATGTATCAAAAACATGTAAGAATGGGGACAAAGAGGATGGCATGATGGTTACCTCATCGCACTCCCACGTAGTTGACTGTAGTTCAAGGGCCGGATACGGGGGCTTAAAAACTCATGCCAGGCATGTGTGTGTACATACCCAAAATCCCAAGAGGAGAATGGAGGAGAAAGGATTGTGGCATTGCCACCCCCTCGAGGGGTGATTTCTAACTTTTTGTCTCTCTGTCTCTGTCTCTCTGGCAAGTGCACACACCCTATAGCAAAAATCTCTCTCAAAAAATAAAAAACATAAAGTTGGTCAAAAATATGTCCCATTGTCAAGACAAAATATCTGTCTAAAAAAAAGGAAAAAGGAGAAGAAAAATATAAAGGAAAATGAAAAGTCAGTCCATAGACAAAAAATACACTCAATACCTATATGTGACAAAGATTTATCTCCAACATTAATTATATATTGCCTACAAATCTATAACAAAGAGAGAAAAATCTCAATATAGAAATAAGAAAATATAAAGTTACTTTACAATATAAGATGTAGTAATGACCAATCAGAACAGGAAAGGTTGCTCTTATTATTTGTCATCAAGGAAACACAAATTAAAATGACGTTGAAATTATATCATACACCACAGTAAAATGGTTAAAATGTAAAAGATTGGAAAATCTAAGCCTCAAGTAGGAGGAGAAACTCTGGATCTTTCATACATGGTTGGTAGCGATATAAAATGTTTCTCAGTAATGAAAATCACATGGCATATCTTTGAAAAATCAACTTAGAACTACTTTATGGCCCAGTAATTGTATTTAAAGGTATTTTTCTAAGAGGATTAGAAATATAGGTCTACCAAACGGTGTCTACGAGAATATTCTTAGTGATTTTATTCTTTTTTTAAAGTTTATTATATATATTTATTTATTCATTTATTTGTTTATTATTTAATTTTTTATAGAACACTTGTGTTCACCAGGGAGAGACAACAGTGAGAGAGAGAGAGAGAGAGAGAGGCAAGAGAGCAGGCTGCCAGGTCCGGGGCTCAAACTACAGATGCCATGTGGGAGTCCAATACATTTACCACCATCCTACCCATTGGCCCCAGTAGGATTAATTATAATTGACCCCAAACACGAAACTCTATGTTTATGTAACACAATATCCTCAACTATGAAAAGAAATGAACAATTGATCTATGCAATAATATGGATGAGAAAAAGAAGCAGAATCCTTATGTATTGGGTCATTGGTAATGTCATATGCATTTTTGCATAAAGAAGCAGGAAAAATACATCATAACTTTCCCAATGATGCAATAAAACCACATTTATATAATGTTCTATGAAAAAGCAAATTTTGCTTATAAAAATAAGAACTTTGATCAATTCTGTTAGAGTTCATGAGAATTGGGCATAGTGAAAATATCTGAGATAGTTGAAAATTTACTGGATCTTGTCTAGGTTGTGGTTACCAAAAAGTATACATTTGTCAAAGCTCATTAACTGTTCTTAAAAACCTATGAATTTAGGGACCAGCAGATGGCATAATGGTTATGTCGCTGGACTCCCATGTAGTCAACCATGATTCAAGTCCTGGACTCAGTTTCTTAAAATTCTCACTGGATGAATGGGCGTGCGTAACTAAAATCCTGAAAGGAGAATGGAGAAGAAGAAATGACAGCATGGCCATCCCCCCTTTTTCTTTCTCTCTCTGTCTCTCTGGCCAGTGCACATGCCCTAAAAGAATCTTTAAAAAAAAAATATGTGAACTAGGTAAAATACATCTCAGTAAAAAGATTATTAAATAAAATTTTGTGCAATTGCACAATAAATCTGTCTTTCTAAACGATCCAAAAGAATTATATTGTGGGCTGGCCCCTGGCTTGTTAAGGGAGCTGGATCTCATCTGGTTGACCACAGTTTGAGTCCTAGATCTTGCATCTTGAAAAACAGGCTGGATGTGTTTATGTGTATGTGCTGCCTACTCAAAATTCCAACAGGATGGGGATCAACAGTTAGCGTAATGGGTATGTCGCTGGACTCCCACGTAGTCGACCACGGTTCGTGTCCCGGATCCAGTGGCTTAAAACTCATGGCAGGCACGTGTGCGTGCATGCCCAAGATTCCAAGAGGAGAATGGAGGAGAAGGGATTGTGGCGTGGCCATCCCCCCTGGGGGATGATTTCTCGCTTTCTGTCTCTCTGTCTGTCTGGCAAATGCACGCGTCCTATAGCAAAATAAAAACCTCTAAAAATAAAAAATAATAATAAAAAAAGATTCCAACAGGATGGAGGAAAGAGAAGGAATTATGGCCTGAGCATCCTCCATTGAGGAAATGCTTCTCCTTCTTTCTCTCTCTCTTTCTCTAGCAAGCGCGTGTGCCCTCTGGCAAGTTAAAAAAATAAAAGAATATTATTGTATGGTGCAAAGAATAACATATCCCTGAACTCTTCAGAGCAGCTAGTGGAAGATACAGTAAATTTTCTGTATCTGCAAGTGCACAATTTGGTGAACAGTGACACTGCAAGTAGAGACACTTCTCTTTCGTAGCTACAGATCTGTGCAAAGGCACAAAGCTTGAGTGCAAATTATGGGCTAAATTTCACTCCCACATTTCCTTTCTTCAAAGTCTTTTGTGCAATGTGCAAAATGCAAACATTCCTGTCAACTCTGCATTTCTCTTCAGGTAACATGTCATTTTCTTTCTATCCCAGTATTAATGCTTAAGCAGTTTTTATTGTTGTTGTTGTTCGAAGTAATAGCTATGCTGCTGATTAGAAACACTCAACAACATGTTCTTGTGTTGTTTCTGCTAATTAACTTTCTTAGGGCTAAGAGAAATCACATTCATGTACCAAATGGATATTCCACTTCACTCCTTTTCCTTTACTGATTGAGAAGAGTTTGGAATTTTAGGAATGTGAAGTCCATGCTTGTTTCCTCTCCGCTTATAACAATGTCATATGACTTTTGTATCAGAGACTCCCATACATCATCTGTTCTTAAGGTAACTATCTAACTTAACACAATGGATTTTAGTTCTAAATAGCATTGGAAATGAGACAATGATCTAATTAGCTCTAACTTTGCTTTGCAGATAATAATTTTTCTAAGTATATGTTTCAGTTTTCCTCTCCTATCTTAAAAGAGTGTGAACTTTCTCTTTGTCAGAACTCAGTATTGGCTAACTATATCTAATTTATTTTGTAGAAAGTTACAAGATGTTTTCTGCTATAAAATCAAGGGTAGAGAGCTAGGGATGTGCCCAGGCTGCTGATGCAGGTTTCTGCAGATCAGACCTGCTAGGGCTGCAGGGGTAAGAGCGGGGGTGGGGGGGTAGGGAGGGATCTCTCTGCCCTAGTTCTGCTGCTAGG
>NW_006159731.1:5865524-5886571 GCF_000334495.1 Tupaia belangeri chinensis
AGCTTCTGGATGTGGGACAAGAGGTAGGCCCTTATTCTGTTTCTGCTGCCACTGCAGTGGACCAGGTCTTTCATCAGTCCAGCTTTTAAGTGAGGGATGGGTTTCTGCTGCTGCAGTCACTGCTGTTACTGCTGTAACCGAATGAGTGTGAGTGGAGATCAGGAAGTGGGTCTCTCAGCTAGGTCTCTGCTGAGCTGTCTCATTCTTGGCCCTTAAGCCAAAGAGAGTGGAGTGTTTGTTTGTTTTGGTCTACACTTGTTGGTGTTTCCAGATCTCAAGCCTCTCTGGTACCTAATTTGGGATATATGGGAGACAAAATAATCCAGGGTACTAAGACCTGTGAGTTCCCCTTTTTCTTTACACCTTTTAAAGTTCTACATTCATTGATGATTGTTGAAATATTTCTAGCACATTTAGCTTAATATAAAAGGGAGAAGCCAGGTAAAGGAAGTCTATCTTGTAAAAAAAACGCAGTTGACGTAAAGACTCAGGTTGTAGTTTACTGTCAAGCAATTTCAGGGACTCCAGTGTCTTTAACCAGGCCACTACTTATATTTCATCAGTGACTTATGTTTTAAAAGGTCTTCTAAATATTTTTTCACTAAAATTCAAATCCTTTTTATCTAATTACTGAATACTTTCCTAGCCTAATTTTATCCTTGTCTTCTACAGGTGTTCATATTTATACTAATATTTATGAAAGATATATTTCATTATCCATTTAAGCAAACATTGTGATAATTATGTGCCTCATAATTAAATGTCTTCTTAGCCAAGCCCTAGCTGTTAGAACACATTCGGAGTGATTGACTCTGGGGTGGGTAAATATATAGAAGACCATTTGGCTTTGTTTATTAATGCATCAAATAATCTCCCTTTTGACATCCTAATAGAGACAATTTTTTTTGTTGTTTTAAAAATGAATCATTTAGCCTCCTACAGTTTAAAAGAATACATTGACTCTAAGCTGACCTAGGTAGCAAAAGGTGAAAATATTTGCTTTGTAAATTTGGCCAAGTATGAGCACAAGTTTTACTGACGGCACAAATGGCTTCACTAGCAGCGAGGGAAATGAGATTTGCCTTCAAGCTTTACTAAAGCTTAAAAGTCGACTTTTAAATAATGGGGTTTTCTGACTACAAAATACATGTGAATACAGTGTTAGGTATAAGTAAAGCACAGTTGACGTGAAAAATTAGTATGGGCAGTATGCCAATGATTTTGTTAATTCGAGCAAGAAGAATTAATTGATCTTAATCATCCTAAATTTAGCAAGTAGAAAGTCAATAATGTAGTCAACTGGCTCTTGGAGTGGACTAATGAGTATCAGCATCCTTGTTAGAGTTTCCCTTCCCAAGGTGGGAAGACACAGCCAGAAATCCACTGTTGTGTCATTTAATGTCCATCGGTTTGTGAGATTGTATGCTATGTCGGCTGTAAGTGTTCAAAGTCCTTGAACGAAAGACCTGATTTTTAGTTTTGAGATCACAATTGATCTTGCACCTTACAGTCTGCTCAGATACAGGATTGCTCTGAAGGTACCTGTGATAGTTGTAACAATGGCTTCAAAAGATGTCCAGGCCTTAATCTCAGAGCTCATGATATGTTATTTTACAAAGCAA
The DNA here is from genome assembly GCF_000334495.1 of Tupaia belangeri chinensis. Lineage (NCBI taxonomy): Eukaryota > Metazoa > Chordata > Mammalia > Scandentia > Tupaiidae > Tupaia > Tupaia belangeri. The sequence continues at coordinate 5,867,147 of NW_006159731.1, forward strand.
AAAGGGATTTTCATATGAGATTAATATAAAGAATTGAGATAGGATGATTATTCTGGATTATCCAGGCAGGAATAGTGTAAACGTGGGGTTCTTTTTCTTTTTCTTATTTTTTTTTTTTGAGAGGTTTTTGCTATAGGGCGCATGCGCTCGCTAGACAGACAGAGAGACAGAAAACGAGAAATCACCCCCCAGGGGGCAGGGCCACACCACAGTCCCTCTCATCCATTCTCCTCTTGGGATCTTGGGCACACAAGCACATGCTCCTGGCGTGAGTTTTAAGCCACCGGGTCCAGGACATGAACCGCGGTCGACTACATGGGAGTTCAGCGACATAGCCATTACGCTAACTGCTGGTTCCCCGTAGGATTCTTATAAGAGGGAAAAGGAGCATCAGAGACAGACCGAAGGAACCTGCCCTGCTTAGTGGGCATGTAACCTCGCCAGAGTCAGAGGGAAAGTGAGAAAGCAACCCCTAAGAGGGATGGTCATGTCCCAATCCTTTCTCTGACATTGTCCTGCATGGATTTTAGGAATGCATGTACACACCAGGCGTGTTTTTCGAGCCGCTTGGTCCAGGACTCAGACTGTGCAGTCAGCCACATGGGGACCTAGCCACCTTAACTACCACACTACAGCTGGCCCTATCAGTATTTTCTCCTAGGTTAGCATGTGGCCAATCTTGTATTCTTTCATGACACTGTTACTATTGTCTACAACATCTATTACATATAATTATTAAATCAAACTTCTAATTGCAATATAACAATGTTTGATTTTGATATGCAGTTGAAACCAAGCCAAACGTCCTAAGACTTCTACATCTTTGCTGTTTTTTTAAAGTTTCTTTTCATTTCTAGTACTTTTACATATTTTGTCAAATTGCAAATGAAAACTCATGAATACTGTACCATCCTCCTGTATTTCTCAATGGTCAGTTTTTTCCTCTTTATTTATGATAGAGTCTATATATGCATGTGAGAGTGAGAGAGAGAGAGATGAGCACCCTCCACAGAGTCTGCTCACCTATAATTCCCTTCCTCCAGGTCTCCAGCCTGTTTGATCTTGGGCCTTGATGCACATGTGTGGCATGTTTCAGGAAGATTGTACCAAAGATTAGAAGCACAATACCCTGTCGGTTACAGTATCTCTTAACAAATTACCGTTGCATCATGAAACTGGTTCTATTATTTGGCCATTGTTCTCTTTACAATGTTGGCCTGAATTCTAAAGTAATTCAATTTTAACTACCATATCTGCTTTCTTAAATTATTTCTTTCTGTATTTGCTCATTATTTTTTAGCAATTACGAACACTTCATGTTATCTTGAACTCAACTAAAGTTTTATTTGTAAAGTGCATTGTAATCTGTGCCTTTTATCAATTTACTATCCAATATTCACTATATTTATCTGACATATTCTTAAGTTTCTAAAATGCATATTTCAAGTGGGATTTTTCTCATATCCACTTCTGAGTTTTCTGTTTTCCTTTTTACCAAGCAGTTTTTCTGTGATAATCATAGCAGTTTGAATGTGGTGGGGTAAATGTGGCTTTATTTACAACTCTCCTGAAGTATTCATTTTTTTTGAAGAAAGTCTGATACATGTCAAGACTTGTATTAGAATACCCACTTTATTTGTTGGACACTATATAATCTAGAATAATTCAAATATTAGTCTTCTCCTGGCGTGAGTTTTAAGCCACCGGGTCCAGGACATGAACCGTGGTCGACTACATGGGAGTTCAGCGACATAGCCATTACGCTAACTGCTGGTTCCCCGTAGGATTCTTATAAGAGGGAAAAGGAGCATCAGAGACAGACCGAAGGAACCTGCCCTGCTTAGTGGGCATGTAACCTCGCCAGAGTCAGAGGGAAAGTGAGAAAGCAACCCCTAAGAGGGATGGTCATGTCCCAATCCTTTCTCTGACATTGTCCTGCATGGATTTTAGGAATGCATGTACACACCAGGCGTGTTTTTCGAGCCGCTTGGTCCAGGACTCAGACTGTGCAGTCAGCCACATGGGGACCTAGCCACCTTAACTACCACACTACAGCTGGCCCTATCAGTATTTTCTCCTAGGTTAGCATGTGGCCAATCTTGTATTCTTTCATGACACTGTTACTATTGTCTACAACATCTATTACATATAATTATTAAATCAAACTTCTAATTGCAATATAACAATGTTTGATTTTGATATGCAGTTGAAACCAAGCCAAACGTCCTAAGACTTCTACATCTTTGCTGTTTTTTTAAAGTTTCTTTTCATTTCTAGTACTTTTACATATTTTGTCAAATTGCAAATGAAAACTCATGAATACTGTACCATCCTCCTGTATTTCTCAATGGTCAGTTTTTTCCTCTTTATTTATGATAGAGTCTATATATGCATGTGAGAGTGAGAGAGAGAGAGATGAGCACCCTCCACAGAGTCTGCTCACCTATAATTCCCTTCCTCCAGGTCTCCAGCCTGTTTGATCTTGGGCCTTGATGCACATGTGTGGCATGTTTCAGGAAGATTGTACCAAAGATTAGAAGCACAATACCCTGTCGGTTACAGTATCTCTTAACAAATTACCGTTGCATCATGAAACTGGTTCTATTATTTGGCCATTGTTCTCTTTACAATGTTGGCCTGAATTCTAAAGTAATTCAATTTTAACTACCATATCTGCTTTCTTAAATTATTTCTTTCTGTATTTGCTCATTATTTTTTAGCAATTACGAACACTTCATGTTATCTTGAACTCAACTAAAGTTTTATTTGTAAAGTGCATTGTAATCTGTGCCTTTTATCAATTTACTATCCAATATTCACTATATTTATCTGACATATTCTTAAGTTTCTAAAATGCATATTTCAAGTGGGATTTTTCTCATATCCACTTCTGAGTTTTCTGTTTTCCTTTTTACCAAGCAGTTTTTCTGTGATAATCATAGCAGTTTGAATGTGGTGGGGTAAATGTGGCTTTATTTACAACTCTCCTGAAGTATTCATTTTTTTTGAAGAAAGTCTGATACATGTCAAGACTTGTATTAGAATACCCACTTTATTTGTTGGACACTATATAATCTAGAATAATTCAAATATTAGTCTTGCCTCATCTACTTGGCGATGGACATATTAATATTGCCTAAACTACAAAGGTTTTGAGATAGTTTAAATGTATGCTAGAAAACGATATTGAGCTCATGACAGAATCACTATTAGCTATGAAAAGTTACTTCCCTTAACTGCAAACTTCAGAATTATTTTCTATTCAACTTCCTGGCTTTTCTAAAGACAAACTCTCATTCTTTGTATTCATCCAGATGAGTGTGCTTGTACTTCCCCAAAGCACTGCTTATTATTTCTCTTTCTTTATCTCTCCCAGTCCTAGTCTAACCATATCCAGTTACTCTGGTGAGAGCAACAAATGTCTTAGTATTATCTAATCCTACCCCATTCATGTGTTTTTATTTATATTTTAGACCTCCTCTGGCTTTAAAATTGGTTGTTTGAATCTACGGTCTATGAGGATAAGGACCACAGCATCTCCTTCCCTTAATAGTTTACCAGCTTACATTTTGGGTGGTAGTGATTTATATGGACCGCTCTAAGCTTAATATCTACCAGTGTGAGTCAGATTTAAATTCTCTTTTCTCTTTTCGCTCTTCCTTTTTTCCATTCACACTCTGACTCACATTGGTGGGTATAATGTGTTCATAACTATATAAACTATGGCTTACTCATATTCATCTAAAAGTAAATCTAAACAACTCAGAAAGGCAAATCTTCAACTGAGATTCTGTCCACACAAACGAATGTGAAGGAGGGGTTTTCATAACTTTTATGATGTTGCCGTCCTCTCAGAAATGAAAACTGGCTGCCAGCTCAACTGGAGTGCATTGCACAAAGCAAATCAAATATTTTTCATCTTCTAATTTAATACAGAGTTTCCATAATCTTTAAAAAGGGACTTTCTCTCATAGCAAGTTAAAGTAGAACTATCTATGTTCATTTATCCACCTAGAATCGTTGTTGAATTGAAGTTTTAAGGAAAAAGATGTAGTTAAAAGACACAATAAATACATAAACTAAACTATAGCTAAATTCAGAGAACTTTTCACTTTTTGAATAGTGAAACCGTGCGTGTATTCCATAGAAAATCTAAGACCCCCCTCCAGTGACATCAAACTCTGGTGAAACTAATGTGTCCTACGTGATGTTTACAGCCTAAACATTGAGTACAAAACATCCACAGCAGATTGACAAGGCTGCCTCTCATTTCTCTGCTGAACCACCACATAGCGGCCTTTAACTAATCCTTCCTGGCTCTAAGAACAAACTGCAAAAATCAGTCAATATTTTGTCATTTCAATATTACTACATTTGCCCACAAAATCCTACACAGATGGAGATAAAAGCTCTACTACAAGCAAAGAGGGCATTTTTTTTTTCCTTTGCCACAAAATATTGATGAAGTGCTTTATTGAGGTGGAGATCTCATTAATTATTTGATTTACAGAAAAAGAAGGCAGAGGGAAATGAGTGCTTGGCTAATGCCATGATGTACCATCTTGAGACTTAAGATCTTTTTAATGTATTCATCAGGGGTGCATCTGAAAGGGGAGAGAGCGAGCTGAATGGGTCCATTAATTTAATTGAAGCTAGCTCAGACAAGAGATAAAACATCCCAGCCTGCTTCTTTTCATGAGGCGGGAGCACCGTAGTAAACAGGCAAAGATCCAAACACACCAAAAGAAATAAAGGTGCGTGAGACTCTAGAGACTTCAAGGCCATGGGATATCAACAGATGCAGAGGTGAATTAACCCTGAAGAGGCCCTCTCTCCATGCACCACCACGTCAGTGCTCTGCGGGCCCAGTCCAGGCTTTATTGTGAAACTCTGAACGACTTTGAGGTTACATGTAAGTAATTTAGCCTTCCTAAGGGAAAGCTGAATTTTTTTTTTTTTTTCCTTCAAACTCCTGAGAAATAGACTCTTGAAAGACAGAGATGGAAGAGAGAAAATGGATTTCACTGATCTCAGAGGCTGCTTTAAATGATGCTGTTCTCTTGCAGCTATCGTTTTGAAATGCAGTAGTCAGAAAATTCTTTTAGTCCTGAGGAGGTTGAGGCCTCTCAGCGCACTCAACATTTGTCTTTCAGTGGTCAGTGTGATTGCACACGGAGCATTAATTCATTCCCTGGCTCTGCACGAGAACACAAAACATCCACGGGGAGTCACCCAAGTCGACATAAAGCCTTTCTATTATGATTTATATCACCAAAAAAAACCCCAATTATTGTGCTTAATCAAAATTGTGTTATATTCAGATATAACTGAAGACCTTAAATATCCTCATTTAGAAGTAAGACCATGATATATACAAAATACATTCTGGAATATCAAACTAAATACACAGTTTTTCATTAAACTGTTACAAAAAGAAGGATGAAAAAGGACTAGGACATTATTTTACATTCATGAAAATGAATGAACGATTCACAGGAGAAAGATAATATCTTTCAGTCAAATCAGAGTCCTTCCAGAGTTAGTTTTAATGACACTGGTAAGCATGATAACAAAAATGTGTCTGTGTGTTGGCATATAAATTTAAAACTACTGACAAGACACATAATGACAATTTAGGTTTATTTTTGGACCCACAAATAATGATAAAATTTATAATATCAATGTCCACAACTCAATACAAATGCTAGGGATCTTTTAAAAAGTTATCTTAAGAAGAGTCATAAGTAGCCACTTATCAAAGTAACTTTCTTTTTATGTTGTTCTTGTTCACAGTTTCTAGGATGTATTTCAGTATTTTCTATTAAAATGTTTAATTCTTCAGATGAAAACACTGCTTTTTTCCCTAATGTGGGAAACAGTTCTTTCTTGTTTTAAAAATTATTTTACCAGTATGACCTACTTATTTTTCAGATAAAACTCTATACAGGCCATCATTATTTAGAATAGCTAAAAACAATCTTTATCAACTCTACACATTTATTTTAGAAATAAAATTGACATTATTAAATCTCTTAAGTGAATTTAAAAAAAAAAAAATTTTCCAGAGGGTGTGTGCATTCACCTGAGAGACAGAAAGCAAGAAATCATGCCCCCAGGAGGGATGGCCACACTGCAGTCCCTTCTCCTCTGTTCTCTCTTGGGATTTTGTGCACACAAGCACACACATCTGGGGGACCATATGGAAGCCCAGTGCCTAAACTACCATATCACCTGCTGCTGTTCCAGTGAGTTTTCTAAGCACAGTTTTAAAAAAATATTTGAGGGGCCAGCAGTTAGCATAATGGCTATGTCGCTGGATTCCCATGTAGTCACGTCCCGGACCCTGTGTCTTAAAACTCACACCGGGCACGTGTGCATGTGTGCCCAAGATCCTGAGAGGAGAACAGAGGAGAAGGGATTGCGGCATGGCCATCCCCCCTGGGGGGTGATTTCTCGCTTTCTGTCTCTGTCTGGCGAGTGCATGCGCCCTATAGCAAAAACCTCTCCAAAAAAAAAAAAAAATTGAGTATGTAAGTTACTTTTTAAATCATTAAAATAGGTGGAGGGAGTGGAAGAAAAAAACTGTTGACATGATTTTTAAAAATGTTCCAAAGTTGCAAAGCAAGTCTATCCCAGAAAAGGAAGAATGAAACCTCTGCTGGGAGCCAAGCAGACTCTTTATGACAGATTCAATCAATGAATAATAATTTTGTATTGATTTTATAACAACTCTTAATTTATTCAAGTGGGTGGCTCCATCCAAATGCAGAACTGTTTACTTCCCCCTCCTGCCTTGAGTCATTGGAAATTAAAAAGTGAGAGAACTTCTGGTATTTATCTATAATTTGGAATATATTTAGCAATCATCCAATACTGCATTTAAGAAGGAAGGGGCCAAGAAGTGTGGCATGATGGTGATGCAACTAGATTCACATGGAAAAGGCCCCGAGTTCATATCCTGAGACCTACCTGAGCATGACAGGAGTGTGCAAGTGTGCCATGTGATCCAGGCTGGCTGAGACTAGAGAAGAATGATGGCGTGAAGGCCCTGATGGCATGCCTGTCTCTGACTATCTCTCTCTCTCTCATGAATGAAATAAATGAGTAAACTTAAGAAAACCAGAAAGAAGTAAGTAAATATAGTTCACAAGTAGCACAAGCTTTTTAAGACTGTAAGACTAAGATACTCAATTTGATTTTACAAGATATAATAAATTTACAGCTAGTATTAAGTCATTAACACAGATCTTATATTGTATGATCCAACAAATAAAATTTAATAACCCCAGTTAATCTTTTCTCCAATTATAAGAATTTAAACAAATATATTTTATATGTCTACTTTCTAGGGGCTATTATATTTAAAAATAAATTTCCAGGTCAGGTATCTGATGATATCTAGTAAACAGTATTGTGATGAGTATATAAAACTATTACTATTTAAAGACTAGCATCAAGACTATGGATTATTTTTATTCTGTTTACAATCTACTTTACTGTATATACAGTGATTGGATCACAGCAATTACTACTGACTCAATAAATGGCCAAAATATAATTTTCTACACTTAATCTCAAGTATTTGCAAAGCATTCTTAGATCATCAATGACATCGTAATAATAAGCTGCAATCATTGGTGTAACGGAAATGGCATTTTTTAAATGCCAGAAAACATGTGCTTTTGAGAGAGGGGAAAAGAGAAATAGGAATAAAATACACCTCAGTGAGGTATTCATATCCTAGTCCTTTTTCTTCTTCCATTTCTCCATCCTGTCAGGATCTAGGACAGGCACACACATATTCTCAGTGTTTTTCAAGCCTTCAGGGCTGGGATTTGAACTGCAGTTGCCCAGGTGGGATCCAGTTCCCTACATACAGTACTTAATCACTGGCCATAAGGCTGGCTTGAAATAGTAATTTGATGTCTAAATACATGCATATATTTGACATTGTATAAAAAATAACGTGATAGTATAGTATAGAAGTTAACCTGGGGTGAAAATGTGGCCAAATTATTAAATAATTGTGTACCTGAATTTCCTCATTTGTAAAATGAGAATCATAACATTAATTATAAAGTTCTGATGATAATATAATAATGTTATATTGTTGTTAGATGACATATAATAATATATTGTTATTAGTAACATATAAAGTTATTATGAGGATTTTATTACTATATCACAGGAAATTATACATTCCATTAGAAAAATGTGGCCAATATGAGACTACCTGACCAAAACACGTTTTTTTGATGACAACATATTTTTATTAAAGTATTTTTTATTCTTCTTCTATACAACTTTAAGAATTTTTAAGTTTCAGCTTAAAAGACAAAATACTAAACTATTATCTTCTTAGAAAAATAAGTCACAGTAAAACATGAAACTTTTCATGGATTAAACTAACTCTAATTTTAATTACTACTTTTTTAAAATGTAAAATGAAATACATTTACTACTGTTTAAACAAAGATGATTTCAATGGAAGTGTTGTCAGAGAGTAAGAAGAAAATGCTTCCTCCCCTTATTTCTGTGATACTTATTTTTCTAGAGAATTATTTATTTAATTTAATTAATTTGACCAGAGAGAGAGAGAGAGAGAGAGCAAGAGAGGGAAAGTGAGAAAGCAAGCCACCAGGTTTGGGACTTGAACCATAGTCGGCTATGCAGAAGTCAGTGCCTTAACACCATGCCACCTCTCAGTCACCTGTGTTGTTTATTTTTATTACTACCATTAGGGGCTCTGCATACATGCTGGATTTCTTTCAGGATCAGAAGCTTATGGTGGACCCTGATTTAAACACTGTTAAGTATCCTTTACACAATTTCCTGATCTTCATAGGTTCTCATGAGTATTTTTTGTAACCTAGGTATCAGTTGATATGAACCATTTCTCTGAAATTGAAAGGAAACTGTCTTCAAGCTTCTCTTGCTTCATGCAAAGCCCTGCTTCCAAAGACATCTGTGAATTCAAGAGTTTTAGATAATAAGAGTCACTGGTTCCAGTTAATGTGCTTCCTGAACTTTTTATCTTTCTCGCATTTCTCTTTTTATTTTCCTCTCTTTTTTTGTTTTGTTTTGTTTTTTTTCTTTGTGAACCCACACAGAGAATTTAGTCCATTTCTCATTGTGTGTGTGTGTGTGTGTGTGTGCGCGTGTAATAGTAAGCAGGGTCTCCCTTTGCTATAATTTGTCACAATGCTCTTGCCTCAGCTTCCCAACTGGCTGGGATCATGTGCATGCTACCACTGCTTCTGCCATTTGGGGATGAGCCTGGAATTAAACCCAGGCCTCCTTGTGGCCTAGGCTTACAGATCAGCAGTGTCCAGAGAGCCACAGAGCTGGCCTCATAATCTGATTATCTCGATCTCCATATACCCTGGTGTTCTTTTCCCCCTCACTATACATACAGGGCTTTTGCTTCCTAATAATATTGAAAATTTTAATCCGCAACAGTTTTTTTTTTCACAATTTATAACTCAGCGACCTGTTGCTTAAATTCCTTCAGCCTAAATTCTGCTAGGATATTTTTTTTTTTTTAAATCACTTTACTCTATGGTCTCTAGCTTTGAAAACAATGCTGTATTTATGCCTCATTCAAACCTGCTTAACCCCTTCTTCCAAAAATCATGTCATTTTCTCGCTCTCCTTTTGTTCTTTAAAGGCTGATTTTTGTACATATAAATAATCCTGTAAACAACAAGTAATGCATTATGACTAAGAAAGATGATAGAGGACTTTTAATTGCAGACTTTCATTTTTTTTGTTACCATCCATTTCTATAAACAAAGGTGATTTATTAGACAAAATTCTTCCCCCTCTAAAATGAATTATGTCAACATTTCCTTAGAAGCTACATTAGCTTTCCTTAAGATATGGTTTTAAATGGACTCCTTTATGACACACATGAAAATACAGAGTTTAATTAATACTTTGATACATTTTTATACCACTGAGGAAACCTTTTAAAATAGATTTTGTGCTTACATCTTATCTGGAAGAGGATGCGACTGACTGAAGGGTCTCTTACAGGCTCTCTAGATTGTCATTTGGATTAGTAAATTTTAGTTTGCATGTGAATTGAAACAATGAGTAGGATTTAAATGCTATGTGAACCTTGTTTTTCTTCCTATTTTCATAATGATTCCACTTTTTAAAATTATTAGTCAATCGTGTGTGATCTGTGTTAGCTTATTATGAATCTCATAAACTGTGAGGTATGTTGAAAATGGTCAACAATAGAGCATCACTTCTCATCAGGAAGGTTACAATCTGTTTCAGGTGATGAGACTAATAGGCCTGTTGTAAAATTGATTTAATATAAAACATTATGCCTTATAAATCTAATAAAGTACAAAATTACAGGCAGAGATTCCAGGTAATGGAGCCAGAGCAGATTTCTTTAGCGGAAAAAGTAGGACACAGAATAATGAGTCGGATCTGTGGGAAGGCAGTCAGTGTGAGTGAACCCCTGACTTTGCTATAAATTGGGACAGTGAGCAAGCTGGAGAGACAAGCCTTTCTCTACTATTCCACTCAGACATTTGGGCTCTGCTTGTGAAGATGTACCCTCTCAGACATTTGGGCTCTGCTTGTGAAGATGTTGTGTCCCGAGTACATTTATCCTGTCCTTTTGGTAAGAATATTTAGTACAATTATATGCTTTCTTGTAAGCACTATGTATTTTTAACCGATGTAAGACTTTTAAGACTCTCACACAGAACACATGTACACGTATTGTTTTCTTGGGTTTCCATCACATACTACATGCCGATTTTCAAATTATTTTTGTTGTAACTGTTTACAGTGACACATTGCCAAATATTTTTTTCTTGAGTATCATTTATTCTCTAGAAAGAAATAAATGTATTTGCTTTAAGAGCTATAATCTACATAAAAGAATAAGCTTGGTTGAAAAACATTTTCTCACAGGGTAGTCTGTCAATAGGTACATTTACCATTCATGACTATAGTCAATTTTATAGCTGCATCATTAATTTTACATGTAAAACTGTGTAGGTGTTGTGGTAAAAAAGAGCAGGGCATTACAGTGGCTAGGTGCATGAACTTTGCAGAAAGTCACCACTGATTAGCTACAGAGCATGTTGGTCTTCAGGTGTCTTTTATTCAAAATATGATCTAAGTATTCAATTCAACTCATTCTTCTAAAACTTAGGAAAAAGGTCTGGGCTAAAATTATAAATATGGGAGTGATCTGCATGTAGATGGCATTTAGAATTATAACTTGGATGTAATCTTCAAGTGAGAACAGAGCTGGGGACTGAACACCTGGTCATACCAGCTTTAAAACCATGAGCTCAATAAACCTCTATTTGTCATATAATTAAATTACCCAGGATGGTATTCAGTTGTTAGTGACAACATACAAACTCAAACATGTAGTATTATAAGAAAGGAAGTGGGATAAATAACTGATTTTCCTTTTGTTTGATTTTGCAGAAAAAGGAAAAATAAGTCAGAAATGCAGCAATATGTATAATATGATCCCATCAATCTAACTTTCTAAAATTTTCTGGAAATGTATAGATTTTAATACTTAAAATAAATGTTGCCAGTTACTTGACGTAGCTTGAGAAATATCTCAACTTACTTAAATAGACACCTTGCTTTTGATATATTTTAAGTATTTTTTTAAATTTGCCAGATGAAATATGCACTTGCCAGAAAGAAACAGAGAGAGGGAAAAAACACTTCTAAATGATGTATGATCATGCCACAATCCCTCCTCCTCCATTTCTCCATTTGATCAGTATTTGGGGCACACATACACACACACACACATACACATACATGCGCACAGAATCTTTTTTTTTTATTTTCTTATTTTTTTTTCTTTTCTTTCTTTTTTTTTTTTTTTTGAGAGGTTTTTGCTATAGGGCGCATGCGCTCACCAGACAGACAGAGAGACAGAGAGACAGAAAGCGAGAAATCACCCCCCAGGGGGGATGGCCACGCCACAATCCCTTCTTCTCCATCTCTTCCTGGGATTTTGGGCACGCATGCACACGCGCCCGGCATGAGTTTAAGGACTCGAACCATTTTCGACTACGTGGGAGTCCAGCGATATAGCCATTACGCTAACTGCTGGTCCCATGCACACAGAATCTTTTTCAAGCCACTGGAGCTGGGATATGAACCACACAGTCAGTCATGTGGGATTCAACTCCCTAAACCACCAGGACACAGAGCTGGCCCAAGATTTTAAGTATTTTCTAACATTTTCCTTTTTGATTCTTTATTAATCTGTTTGTCTATTATTTAAAAGTATTCTTACACCTGTTTTTTTGGAATGATTTATTTTGAATTGTCTGGTTCATAAATTTTACATTTTTTGGCTATTTGTGAAATTTGACATTGGGATTTTTCACATCAAATTATTTGGCATTATCTTAGCATAATGATTTTCAGACTTTTGAAACACTCTTAGACTCACATTTTTTTTGGAAAGGTTTTTGCTATAGGGCACGTGTGCTCGCCAGAAAGGAGAGAGGCAGAGAGACAGAATGCGAGAAATCACCCCCCAGGAGGGATGGTCACGCCACAATCCCTTCTCCTCCATTCTCCTCTCGGAATCTTGGATACATGCGCACGCGTGCCTGGCGTGAGTTTAAGCCACTGGGTCTGGGACTTGAACCAGGGTCGACTACATGGGAGTCCAGCGACATAGCCATTACACTAACTGCTGGTCCCAAGACTCACATATTTTTAATGAAAAAACAGCAGCTATTATTAACATATTAATGTTCAGCTTTGTTTGCATGACAGAGTAAACACATGGGAACAAATAATTTAAATGATAGCATTATAAGCAGTTTTTCTTTTGTTTCTATTTAAAATAGTTCCTCATTGGAACAGTAAACTGGTTCTAAGACTACACAAGTTTATCAAGGGGCATGATTTATATCTGTCCTACTAGTAACAAGCTATGCTATTTTGGCCAACTTGGTTTTTTGCATTTATATGGTAGGATTATTAATATTAAAGCTACAAAATTCCACAATTTTTTGGAGAATGACATTTTTTTTAAATGGAAAATAAACAATGTATAAATATTTGGTGAAATTAGCTTTTGTTTTAATAGTCATAACTAATTCAAAATAAATGTAGAAAATAAATTGTTAAGCAATGAAAGAGAGACATTGATGATCAAATAGTTAATATCATAGTACACCATCATTGGTAATTTTATACATTTTAAAAATAAAATGTGTAATCTATATCGACATTTCTTTATGTACACTAGAAAAAAATCAGTTCAATTTTTTCACCTCTAGTCATTGAAGATGAAATAGTTAATATCATAGTACACCATCATTGGTAATTTTATACATTTTAAAAATAAAATGTGTAATCTATATCGACATTTCTTTATGTACACTAGAAAAAAATCAGTTCAATTTTTTCACCTCTAGTCTTATCAACCATATATATAAAGTTAACATTTTCTTAGAATTTTTTCCTAAGTCCCCTCTGTCAGAGAAAATCTTCCATAAATTAATCAAAATACTTAAATTCTTTAATAATTTTATACATTTATTTTGTTATCCAAAATGCTTACTTTGACAGACTCATGATTTATTTCTCATTTATCTTACAATCCAGGGTTCCACATAAAAGTATGAGAATGAAGAAACTGAATATTTTAAAGATAATTCAAGTTTTAAAAAAATAGAATTATTAACCATTAAGATTTTCTTATTTTTGAAATATTATCCCTGCATGTTCTGATATTTTATAGATTAAGGTAATATATTAGTATGTTAAGTAGAGTTAGAGAAAGATGTGATCAGACTAATTCAAAAGTTAAAATTTATCCTCTGTACCCAGAAATATTATTTAGGTTGATATTTTTGGCTTAGAAAGGAATACACAAACACTTATGATCACAACTTCTTCAAAGCACTGCTTTAAAAATGGTTCTAGAAAAAAAAAATTGTGGATTAACCCAAAGTATTTCTTCTTTATTTTGCAAAGTGCTTTTGAAAAATAATGGGGTGAAATAAGAATCATAATATTGAAATACAGAAAGCAAGTGCATACATGCTGGTAAGTTTACCTCTTGGAGATGTAATCACCCTCTCATTGGCATTTTAGTTTCTGCTTTTCTGTCTTGGATTGTTATTGTATCTTTATCCCTTGTACTCTTCTAAGGCATACTAGGTGTGCTGATAGGAATAGCAGTCAGAAGAAAGCTAATAATAGAGTAGATTTTTCTATAAGTGAAGCTCTGAAAGGAATATTGAGAATAATCAGAAATCCAATGAATCAGACATCTAAAACCTTCAGTTTGGAAAGAGAAGGAACAGAACAGCACTCTAATACTCACATGAACAGTTAACGTTATTGTGTTGAGGGGTTCAAGACTAGAGAGAACTATGCAAGGGATGATGGTTAAGGTTTACTTTTCAAATACAGTATGTACTTTAGGTTATGACATTGAGTTCTTTTATGAGTAAACCAGGCATTGGTAGAAAATTTCCTGTAGTGGGGCTGGTATGTGGCAAGGTGGTTAAGATGGCTGGACTCCCACATGGCTGACTGCGGTTTGAATCTCGGACCTGGCAGCTTGGTTTCTCACTTTCCTTCTCTCTCTGTCTCTCGCTGGCCAACTTCAAAAATAAATAAATAAATAAATAAGGACAATGAACAAAATTAAATAATTCTAAAAAAAAATAGAAAATTTCCTGTGGTCTTAAAAAAAAAAAGTACTGTTAAATTCTAACTAAAGTGTTCACAGAAGCATTACTGATTGACATTTTAGTTTCTATCATTGTAAGTATATTAAAAGAAGATGCCAAGATTTGTTATTATTAAAAAAAATATGATATGGCTTATTACAGTCTTTCTAAAGTGAAATCATAGATCAGTCAGTGTTGTAGGGACAATACAATGCAAGATCACATGGGAAAGTCCCAGGTTCACTCTCAAGGCCCCCCTATACACACTGGGCATGCACATGCTCTTGATCTGACATGGCTGAGGATGGATCACAGCATGAAGACCTGTTAAGGTGCCTCTCTCTGTATATCTTTGTCTCTGTCTCTCCCTCTCTCTCAATGGAAGAAATTAGTGAAATAAACTTTATTTTTAGAGAGATTTTTGCTATAGGGCATATGCACTTGCCAGAAAGACAGAAATACAGAAAGTGAGAAATTACTCTCTCCGGGGGAATGACCAGGTGGCAATCCCTTCTCCATTTTTCTCTTAGGATCTGGGGCATGCATACACAAATGCCTGGTGTGTGTTTGAAGCCACCAGTTCCAGGACTGGAACTGCAGTCCACCATGTGGGAGTCCAGTAATTTAACCATTATGCCATTTGCTATTCACAAAATAAACCTTTTAAAAAGTTACACAAAGTTAGTTTTCTAAGAACTTCCTTTCATATGGATTTGCAATTAGCCTAGCTAAACATTACAAAGAGGGTATTTGTTGACTACAGAGGGACTCAGGGTAAGATACATAGTCAGTGACCTAGGATAGTGGGTATTTGGAGTTCACAAGGAGTGGAAAGGGATACTTAGGAACATGTAATGAAATATATTTTCACAAAATAGTTCTCATAAATTATTGCTGCTTTTATTTCATATTGTGAAAAATTTAAGATTTTTTTCCACCATCCTAGAATTCCATCCACAGAACTGAAATTTAAATATGTGTTAAGATGCCCAACCTTATTCTTGGCACAGATGGCCCTGCAAAGTCACTTAAAAAATGGATTATATACAGAAAGGTGTGAAGAACTAGGGCTATTTGTGCAAGCTCTTCCCAACTTTTCTATTTTTATTTAATTTATGATAAGTTGTAAACATAAGATAGTACAGTAAAAAGCTAATGTGCACTGCTAACTTTACAATAGATCACCTCTTCTCAAGTTAGAAATATTTCTAAAAGTACATGTTAAACATAGGTTTCCCCTTTTAAAAAATAGTAAACTACTCTTGAAGTAAAGTACTCCTGTCTTTAAGTAACCCTAGAGATCCTGCTGTTACTAAGCTGGACGTAGAGCTATAATACCACATTACTATTTTGTAAAATGGTTAAGGTGATGACCTTGAAATTTTAAAACATCAGTGGAAAATTACGCAATGTCAGATGGAGATAAACAGATAGATACGAAATAGGGAAAATCAATAAAATTATTATTGTAGCAGTAAACAATAATGCAGCAATTTGCAAAGTAGTTCCCACTCATTGCATGGGATATTGGTAATCTGTGGCAATAGAAATGATATGTTATTTTTATATATAATTCCAACACTAAAACATATTTAGTTTGTGTTAAACAACTAAAATTAAATTATGTTAGTATGATCTATTTTGGACTACTTACATTTAGCTCTTGGAAGAAAAAAACTCACCAATTACTCTGTCTGGTCATCAGTGGAGAATGAGAGGGTGAGAGTTTTAATAGAACTTCAACTATTTCCATAATATTTTACTTTATCCAGGGACTCTTAACTCTTCACATTACAAATCACTCAAGATGTGTTTGGAAATCGTTTGGGGTGTTGGTGCTTGTTTTCATAACCAGAAATGCTATGGAAAGGTGATGTCTGGGATCCAGGACTTCTAGATGTAAAAAGGGGAGTACTTTCACTGCAAAATGAATTACTGTCCTGTTTCAAACACCACTGGTGTCCACCAGTACATACAATCTTATTTTTATCCATAGGCCAAATAGGTAACATAAATTTGTGTGATATCTGGCGTTACAGTAGTTCGTAAATGGTAGAAATTTAGATTGAAGTCTTTATACTTTTTAAATTGCCCCATAAATAAAACATGATTACTTTTGTCAGTCATTCGGTTTGCAGCCTCAAATGAAAAGGAGAAACTTGATAGCATTAGATATGATATTAACATGATCAGTTTTGCTTAAATTTTAGAAGCATTCTGGCTTTGATATAGGTTATAGATGAATACTATGATTAAAAAGTAAAGCATGATGCAATTTCAAAGGTCTAGGTGAACAATAATGAACACGTAAATGAAACCAACGGTAGTTGAAAAAGTGTACTACAAGTTAGATTTATAAGATTCAAAAGATTTATAATAGGCAGGATCGATTGATTTTGGTAATCAAAGTGAACATTACTAATGTCATTAGTAGCCTTTCTTATCTTTGATGGGAATGGTCAGTATTTTAGCTAGAGATAACCTCCTATTTTTCTTCCAACCAAGATTTCTGTAGCAGGACAAGGTTAGGACTGTATTTATACTGGTTCTGGAATATGATTTATTTTTATGATTGATTCTGTTGTTCTTGGTTTTCGGTCAGCTGTTTGTTTGTTTGTTTGTTTTTTTTCATATATATAAAATCTCCTATATGCTATCACCAGATGACCAGTTTTCCCAGTTTGCCTAAGTCTGTCCTGGGTTATCACCAAAAGTCCTGTGTCTAAGCAAACTCTCCAGTCACAGGTAATGTGACACCGTTGATCACCAGAGTAGAATAAGTATCAGCAGTTAGAAATAAATTTCTTATAACATAAAAGTTATTATACTTTCTGTAATAGCATCAGAGAAGAATTCATGCATAAATAAACCATATAAATTGTGTTCTTACTATTTGCATTTACCAAATATATTTACAAGGGAAAAGATAAAGTTCTAGAGGACCAAGTCCTTTTAGTAAAGCAAGTTTGCTTTTTTATTGCTTGAAATACAAGTTTCATTATTCTACATGGAAATATAAGTGATAAACTTCCTTCGAAAATATAGTAAGTTTAAGTTTTTAAAATCTTTTTCATGGTATACAAAACATTTTAGAGAAATGCTTATACCTAAGTACTTAAACATCGCTTTACAATTTTACTTGTGTGAAGTGTGGGTGTTATTGCTTTAGTTAATCAACTGAGGAAAGATAAAACATTATATATTTCTTGAGTGAGCTGTTGAAGACAGTTCTTATGACTATGGTTTGACATAAAAAATTGTTTTCAAATTCCCTTTGAAAGATTGTTTACTTTGTGCAAAGACAGAATGGCTTATTTCAAAATCATCCTGACTGGTTGCCCCCGTTTTTCTAATTTTACTGAAATGTAATTGCAAGCTCAACTCTGATGTGCGATTTTGTTTATATCTCTTTGACAGGTCAGCCTCATCCTTCTTTCATTGACCAACATATGGACTTTCTCAAGTACAAGTGCTTATGTAATTCTATTGGCCAGAAACCATTCATGGAAGAAGAGGAAATGCTCCTCACTGGAACATGGGACCAGTGGAACTCGGGAAGTGAAAAATTCATTGCATAAGCATCATATAAGTATTTAATATATTGAATATATTACACCTTGAATCTTGAATAATTTAAATGGCTTTGTATGAAATTGGAGAGTCATGTGCCTACATGTGTTAGGCTACTGATTTAATGTTGTCATTCTATATTTGATCCATGAGATTACTGATTTAGAATGGAAATGTATTTATAATTTAATACTTCATAAAATACAATGTTAATGTGTTTGCTCTTGAATTTCCTTTTCTATCCCTGTATATAAAATTATCCAATAAATATTTTTGAGACAATACTTGCTTTGGATTATGGTTCGTTAATAATGTTTGCTCAAAGGACTGCTATAATATTAGTTACACAAAGCAGAAATTGAAAAAAAAAAGACCTTTTAGATTAAAAACCCACTATTTCAGTTCTTAATTTTCTGTCTAATTTCTGAGAAGACAAAAACAGAATTCACATGTGAAATAGATGGACTCCGATGATAACTAGAATGGCTACATTTCAAGCCTACAAGATACTTTTAATTTAGATAAAGACTAGCTGCTAATTATTTATTTAAAATATCTAACTTAAGTAAGAAAGTAAGCTACCTATAATTTAGATATTACAGAAAAACGAGTTCACTATTATTGAATTTTTCTTATTAATAGGTCAGTTATTCATTTACTTATTCTACTACTATTTATTAAGAAGCTACGGTTTGCCAGCACAGGATGGAGCACTGGCAATAGCAAAATATCCACAGTCAATCTCTATACAAGTCCTAGAGTTTAGACGCTTCGAAGTTATCAGTGGTTATATATATATATATTTTAGAGAGAGAAGTTTTTTGCTAGAGAGCAAGTGTGCTCACCGGAGATATAGAGAAAGACAAAAAGCAAGAAATCATACCCCCCTCGAGGGAGATGGCCACTCTGCAATCCCTTCTCTTCCATTCTCCTTTTGGGATCTTGGACACATAAGCACATGCGTCCACCATGCGTTTTAAGTCACTGGGTCCAGGACTCGAACTGCAGTTGACTATATGGGAGTAGAGTGGTGTAACCATTATGCTATCTACTGCTACTGGTCCCTCTAAATTATATCTTTTTTTTTTTTTTTGGAGGTATTTTTTGCTATAGGGCCCTTGCGCTCGCCAGTCAAACAGAGAGAGAAAGAGAG
>NW_006159731.1:5886584-5896641 GCF_000334495.1 Tupaia belangeri chinensis
CCCCATGGGGGATGGCCATGCTGCAATCCCTTCTCCTCCATTCTCCTCTCGGGATCTTGGGCACGCATGCGCATGTGCCTGGCGTGAGTTTTAAGCCACCGGGTTCGGGACATGAACCGCGGTCCACTACGTGGCAGTTCAGCGACATAGCCATTACGCTAACTATGGGTCCCCTAAATTATATATTAAACATAAATATGATTATAAGTAAAAGTAAAGAGGTAAATTATTTTTAAATAACTAATTTAAAGAAAATATATTTAAAATTTTGCCATTTAACAATATAATCATTATTTAAATATTCCTAATGAGATATTTTATGTCTTTTCTTTTATACTAGGGCTCTGGAGTCCAGTATGTTTTTACTTAAAATCTATTCTACAAAATATAACTTCTACTTGCTTCTGGTGCCCATTTGCATGGACTATCATTTTTAGTCCCTTATTTTTAGTCTACATATGTCCTCTCAGGTGAAGTGAGCTTCTTGTAGTCACCAAATGGTTGAGGGTTGTTTTGTTTGTTTGTTTGTTTGTTTTTCCTATTCATCTTCAAATCCTCTTGAACCACTTTTCCTCTACTACTCAGATACACTGTTAAACGCAGAAATCTACTGAACATGGACTTTTTTTTTTTTTTTGAGAGGTTTTTGCTATAGGGCGCGTGTACTTGCCAGACAGACAGAGAGACAGAGAGATAGAAAGCGAGAAATCACCCCCCCGGGAGAATGATCACACAGCAATCCCTTCTCCTCCATTCTCCTCTCAGGATCTTGGGCACACACTCACAGGCAGCCGGCATGAGTTTTAAGTCACCGGTCCAGAACGCAAACCGCAGTCGACTACGTGGGAGTCCAGCGACATAGCCATTACGCTAACTGCTGGTTCCCTGAACATGGAGTTTTGATGTAAAGAAATAAAGTGATGAAAAATAAGAATGATGAATATATAAGATGACTTTTTTTGGGTGGGGGAAGGTTTTTGCTATAGGGCATGTGCACTTGCCAGAGAGACAGAGAGACAGAATGTGAGAAATCACCTCCCCCCAAGGGGTATGGACACACCACAATCCTTTCTCCTCCTCTATTCTCCTCTCAGAAGTTTGGGCACACAGGCACATGTACCTGCATGAGTTTGAAGCCTCCTGGTCTAGGACTTGAACTGTGGTCAGCCATGTGGGAGACCAGTGGCTTAACCATTTCATCATCTGCTGGTCCCTCTTACAAATAATTCAGTTTTGTTTTTCAAAAGTTGATATAATTCTTCACCAATGTTCAAGTTTTGAGCAATGATTCTAATGTTCTGTAGAAGTTTTTGACAAACATGTGGAAATTAATTATTCCTTCGGAGATTCATTACCTACTTGGATCTTTGACATATATTGAACTAAATAATTCTTTAATAATTTCTTTGCTTCATCCTGCTCTAGTATTTAGTTTATGAAGCTATCACTCCAAATTGTACCAGCTTTGAAAAGCAGTTAAAATCAGGGTTAATATTTTGAAATGATTAATCTAGGGGGATAATGTCCTCAGATACTTAACACCCAAAATTCTTAATTTTATAATAATTTCATTTCTTTAGGTTATTTTTTTTTTCTTTTTTGGAGAGAGAGAGAAAGTGGAAAATCACCCTGAAGAAAAAATGGAGTGGAGTCAGGACAGCAGTTTAGTCTGGCTCCCTCACTTCCTAGCTTATGTGTGAAGACCACAGGATAAACAACTTATGATTATTGGTTGAACTGTGCTTACATGCTTATAATGTAATTATGACTTTGTTGTTTGAATGTAACACACGTGCATGTGTGACAGTTTGATTTTGGCAATAAATTACTATTGTCTGCAGTTCCTTTATGAGAATGACAGCACCTGCCCTGGTTTAGCTAGCTAGACTTGCTCAGCTCAGCATCAGCTAGCTCAGCCCTGATGGCCTTGGTTGCACTTGTCCTTGGCTAGGCTCAGCTCAACTCCCCACTATGAGTTCCAAGAGACAAAAAACAGGAAAACTCGAAACAGGAAACAGGAAACTGTGAGTGTTCTTCACATGCATTATAAGTTCCAATAGGGAGGAAGCAATTTGCAAGTATTACTAGAGCTCTGCAGGCTCACCTTAAACTCACCAGTAAACAACATGACATCAGTGCCTTGCTGTGTCTATTCAACTCTCTGTGAATATTCAACCCACCCTTCAAAGAGGAAAGAATCTCAGAGAACAATGGCCACACCATTATCCTCTCCATTCTCCTGTTGGGATTTTAGGCATGCATACACACATACCCAGTGTGTTTTTCAAGTTGTCCTGTCCAGAATTTGAACCACATATTCAGTCTTGTGTGATTCAGCTGCTCCAACCTCCACTCCATCTGTTAGTCCCCATCTCTCTAAGTTCTGAATGAGGTAAGTTCTTAATTACTGTCTACTATCACTACAAGCCCCCCATAACTTCCTCATCACTCTGTGAAGAATGAACATTTTAAAGATGAAAATTTATATTTCCGGGAACCAGCAGTTAGCGAAATGGCTATGTCGCTGGACTCACACGTAGTCGACCGCAGTTCGTGTCCCAGACCCGGTGGCTTAAAACTCAGGCCGGGCGCGTGTGTGTGCATGCCCAAACTCCCGAGAACAGAATGGTGGAGAAGGGATTGCGGCATGGCCATCCTCCCTGGTGGGTGATTTCTCACTTTCTGTCTCTATGTCTCTCTCTGTCTGTCTGGCGAGCGCACGCGCCCTATAGTGAAAACCTCTCCCCCCCAAAAAAAAAGAAAAGAAAAAGAAAAAAATAAGTTATATTTCCAAAACAAATAAAAAAGTCATTAATACAAATATGTACTAGTTTGAAAGGATCAAATATTTATGCATGATCTTATAAAGTTCCTATTCCTAGTCTACATCATCTTTATTTAAACACTAAACCTATTCTTTTCTCTACCCTTGAATCACATGCAAAAATCCCTTGACCTTTTTTAATATATGATTCAATCTTGTCAGGGTATATCTCCTTTGACCCCTAAGTTGTTAATTGCCTTCATTTTTCTTTATAACTTTTCTCATAAATATTTTTGCCACACTCCATTGCTTTCTTAAGCTGCATGTAGACTTGAATATTAGAAATCCAGTCATCTTTGTTGGAAATACCTACCTCTTTACAACTCTATGATATCTCAGCTATAAAAGCTATTGGCACATTTGAAAATGAAATGAGTTTTTAAATTCCAGTGTTCTCATAATGTTACTATAAAATATTATATGCCTTCACCCACAAATCTTCCAAATAAAATTGGATCATCAGGAAAGTCATGACATATTTTTCTACGCAAAAGTGTGTCATGACTTTCCTGACGACGTAATATTTTAAATTATTTTTTAGCATAGTGATTTATTTTACCTATGCTTAAATACATGAGATTATTTTTTGAGTGGAACATGTCTGGAGATATCCCTTGTACGTTTCTCTCTTCGAGTTAAGTTTATCATATTCTGATAGAATGGACATGTGAAATTTTTTTATCTAATCCCTTTGCCAATTAAAATTTGCACTTCATTTCATCATGCACTTTTATCTCAACCTGAATTTATACTTTTAATACATCTTAATATTTTAATAATCAAATTGCAAAAGTACATCTTATTACATAGAAAAAGAAAGGAGGTACCAATTTAGGCTGAGTTTTGCTTTTATATCTCAGTTTTAAGCATGTCATGATGCACATGCATAATCACTAACTCCCCTCCAATGTGCCATGAGTGCAGTCAGAAGCTTTTGTCTTCGTGGCGGAAAGCTGTGTTCCCTAAGATCACATCCCTTTCTGGGACAGCCTGCATTCAGTAACCAATGCGTGGACTAAAGTTCCAGTTTTCTCCATCTAGCTCAGTAAATCTCTGAAGGAAGTTTTTATTTCCACATCTTCTTGTAGAGTTGGTCAAGGCTGCCATTGGGTATATATCACAGATTGACTTCTTTATCTGCCCAGTTCTGTCTGCTCCCTCTTCTACACAGTTGAAACACATAGCAAAGCAAATGTCATGTCTGTGATACATATGTGGAAGTAGGACAGAGACTTACTTTATCAGGCTACAAAAAAAGAGTCAAGATAGTATTAGCTTTTCTCTATGTTTCTCTTTTTGGAGCAATATCAAGTTTGGACAAACGAAAATAATTGATTTAAAAGATGGTTTGGAAGTCCAAAGTCGAGGGCCACACCGGCAAAGGTCTTGTTTGTGGGTACTTTTAGAGTCTCAAGATGGCACAGTGCATCACAGAGGAAAACAACAAGAGCAAGTGTGTGTGTGTGTGTGTGTGTGTGTGCGTGCGTGTGTTTTGTTCATTCTCTCTCCTTATATCCCACTAGGATTCAATCACAGTTTCTCCACCCTGATAACTTAATCCTAATAACTTCTCAAAGGACCCACCTTTTAACACCGTAATCCAATTAACTCTCTACCCTATCAACACTATTACATTTTAACACATAAAGTTGGGGGAACACAGTTAAAGCACAGTAGCAACTATTAAGAGTATCTTTGCAAAGCCACCTTTAATATAAGAAGTTAGTTCCTCAGAAGTGACCTATTTCAACTTCAGTTACTACCAGCACTGACAGATCTATAGTATTGTACAGTCTTATAGTGATAAATTAGCATTCAAGGGCTTTTTCTTTCCAGGTTTCTATAGCAACCCCTGTACCACATACTCATTAGAAAGAAGTTCTGTTTAATTGATCTACTAATGTATTGCTTAATAGTAACTGTTAAGCAGTCTTTTGTTTCCAGGTCATATTTAGGGTTCACATATTTGCATAAAAGCATTTCGTTAGCTGAAACCAATCATTACTAGTAATTTTCTTTCTTTAGTTTAAAATAACTAAACCCTCATTGAGGTTTTCTGAATAGCAAATATTTATATCTTGGAGAATAGGCTTTCTGTATGAGCTTGGCTTGCTTTGTTTCTGTGAGCAGCAAGAAAATTACAGAGCTTGAAAATGTTAATCAGTGAAGACAAAAAGAAGGTGTCTTTTTCTCCAGTTGAAATGCAAATTTACAGTGACGCTAACTATAGGTCATATCCAATATTTGATGACAAAGTTGTAATGGATAAATATAATTTAGAATGCACAGTAGTTATCCACTGCATAACTTTGACTAATTAGAATTTTCATATGTTCCATGCAATGCAATTGAGACACTTCTAGCTGAGCTGTTTCTTGTATTCCAAGCCCATCTAAAGGAGCAAACCTAAGAATGCACTTGTCATGGGCTTTAAATTAGCCCAGGAATAAACACTAATATGAGTGATAAGTTCCTATGTTAATCAGGGCTATGGGACAAGTTAGCACTTATTAAATATTTTTTAAAAATATATCACCAAGTGTATTCTGAACAATAGACTGAAAGTATAACCATCTTAAATCGCTCAGTGACCAGAAACATTATTTACACGGTAAGATAAACAAAAGTCTATACAAAGTTTTAAATCTTTAGCTAATTCATTTATTTAATAAATATTAATTGAATACATACCATGCGCTGGCAGAAACTTAAGATCACATTAGTCAAGAAGGCAAACAAGAATTCTATACTCATGAAATACGTATAGTAGCAGATTCCATATCATTCAAAATCTTTAAGCAAGTATTTGAATGTCTGTCATATGCCAAACAGGTGCTGGGCAATGTGACATAATGTGATATTAAATATGATTATGTTCATTAATTGTGGAACTGAGTTTTATACTCAAGTCTTTGATTTCAAATCCTATTTCTTTTCATTGCAGAATTACACATTCATTTTAAAAATTATTTTTGCTATCATTATTCTTGACATTAGACTTAAGATACTGATGAACAGAAATCTAGTACATAGAGAAGGGTATTCAATGTCTCCCTTTTCTCTTGGAAAAAGAGTTACAAAGAAACATCAAATCATGCACCTATAAGGATACAGAAACATTTGAACAGTGAGGAAAATAGTTTTGCCTTACACTAAGTAACAAATGAGGGGAGAAGCAAAATTAGATAAGTTAGAAAGGAATGAGGGGACCTGAGTGACTCAAGTGAGCTAAAGAGCAATAGTAATTATTAGTCTGCTTTTTGAGTCTTCGGTCTGGCGAGTATAGTAAAAAATTTTGTTCCATCAGTTGAAAGAATGGGAAGTCATAAACTGCTTAGGAAAAGCCATAAGCCATTTAGTCATAAATGGGTACATACCATCATGGGTGCTATTTTAATAGTAGTGGACCACTCTGTATGTTGAGATTTTTGAAGAGGCAGATATGAGAAATGTTTGGTGCAGCTAATTAAACACAACTTCCCTATAAATGAGGAGGCGGAGGAAACCCATGTCTAAGAGCAGTACAAATCTAGATTGGGTGTTAAGTCTATTTAAAAATATATTTAATGTGTCTAGGGAGCCAGCAGGTGGTGTGGTGGTTAAGATGACACGTGGGTGACAGCAGTTTGAGCCCTGGTCCTGTCAGTTTGAGAATCATGCTGGGCACGTGTTCATGTGTGTCCCAAATCCTAACAGAATAGAGAAGAAGGGATTGTGGAGTGGTCATCTTCCCGGGGGATGATTTCTCACTTTTCCTCTCTTCGTCTCTCTCTGTCTCTCTGGTGAGCATGTGCACACCATGGCAAAAATCTTAAAAAAAAAAAATCTACATTTTAATATGTAACGAACCAAGAAATAGATGTTCTGAAACAGTTCTATATACCTAAAAGTCCATATTCGATTTGATTGGGGTAAATACTCTTAGAATCACTGCATTAAAAGTATTTTAGCCTCTGCCTTCTCCCAACTGCACAACCAAGTTCAATGTGTTGTCAGTTCCATCTCTACAATATCAGTTAATTATTTCTAATTATTCATCTCAACAGTTTCTTCTCTATTCCAGCCTCCGACTATCACTGCCTTGTTTCTTGCAAATTCTGACTCTAGTTTTTTCATCATTTTAAGCCATAATTTGAAACTCTTCTGAGATTTCAAAAGCATATTTCTATTTGGGGGGAGTTGAGATGAGGGGAATTTCTATTTTGGGTTAAATTTAAATCCTATTGCAAACAGGACTTTTTTTTTTTTTCAAAAAAGAGTTTGATATTTTTGTTTTAAAAATAATGCATGTCCGTAATATATTGGGAAGCTGTGAAGAAACATAAATTTAAGGTATAATAAGAACATCAACTCTAATCGCATCATCCAGACATAAATATATTTAATATTTGTGTGTGTGTGTGTATATATATATATATAGATAGATAGATAGAGAGAGAGAGAGAGAGACTAGCATATGCTTACTGTACATCTTCAATACAATTATCTGTTTAATATAACTATTTTTAAGCAAAATTAGATATGAATGCATGCTGTTTTAAAACATGCTTTCTCTCTTAACTATACATTAGGAACATATTTGCAAGTCAATTACTAAACAACATTATTTAATAGTTGCATATTCATTCAATAGATATTCAGTGACTACGACCTCTACTCTATGCTCCAGTGAATAAATAGTGGAGGAATTAAACAGAGTTTCTGCCCGTCTATAAATTTGTCATGCATTTAAATTAGTGTCCTTATTTTCTAGAGAAACACACTATTGGATTTGTTCAAATTACTTCAATTTCTGCCCTTGCAGAGTCCATAGTGTCCAGAAAAAGGCAGACATAATTACAAAAACATTAAGCTAGATTCTATAGAAGAAAAACACAGAGTGAATATGTAGCTAAGGGGTTTGGAGCTTCCCTGGTGTGGGTGTTTGATCTGAAAGCTGCTAATGAACAACGGTCTGGTGCAGGGTTAGTGATGATGATCTGCAGGTGGAGGACAGAAAACATGCTGTAGAACAGCACATGCAAGGTCATCCCATAACATTGTTGAGGTTTTGCTTATAATTTGTGAAATCACAGAGCAGACAAGAATAACTACAGTAGTTGACATATTCAGTATGACTCATGGGTACTCTAATTGTCTCGCTCACTTCCCTTTCCCCAGATTCATTCTGTTCCAACTTGCTTTTCTGTCCAAGAGTTTTTATTTGAGCATATAATTTTTCTGGGAGCATTCATCACCCTGAAACTTTTAGCATAATCTCTGCCTCTCACTGATTTTTCCCAAAGGAAGAATGGTAAATTTAACTAATTAAAGAGACGATGTGATGACTTTTTTTTTTTCTAGATTTTTGCTATAGGGCATGTGCGCTCACCTGAGACACAGAGACAGAGAGACGGAAAGCAAGAAATCACTTTGCAGGAGGGATGGCCATGTCACAGTCCCCTCCTCCTTTTGGGATTTTGAGCATGTATTCACAAGCACCCAGAGTTTGTTTTAAGCTACTGGGTCTGGTATTTGACTATATGGGAGTCCAGCAACAAACCATTACGCCATCTGCTAGTCCCAATGTTTTGACTTTGATAATTAGATTGTCATTTTATTATTATTATTTTTGTACATTCAATCACTGTGTATCATTACAGCTTGCAAATGAATTTTCCCAACATGAATACATTATATATTAATCCAGTTAAAGATATTTTCATACACATTATCAACAGATAATTTTCCATTTTCATGTCCCTTAAATGTTTTGCTTCTCTTTTTCTCATTGATTCCCTTCCTCTCATCTTCCCCCATTTCCTACCCACCTCTCATACTGTCTCTAGTATCTGCAATTGTTTTGCCTGTTTTTATATCTTCCAATTTTTCAGACAGACAGCTGTATATATTAAGCGGGACATACAATGCCTCTCTTTCGTAGTCTGTTTTACTTCACTTAGCAGTATCCACTTTCTATCAAATGCCAATGTCTCATTGCTTTTTATGGCTGAGTGGTATTCCATGGCATAAATGTGCTACAATTTTTCAATTTATTCTTCTGTCTATGGACATTTGGTTTGGTTCCATGTTTTAGCAGTTGTGAATAATACCACAAGTACTTTTCTGACTAAGTGTATTCCTATCCTTTGGGTAGATACCCAGGAGTGGAACAGCCAGATCATATGGTAGTTCAATTTATAGGTTTTTGAAAAACCCTCATATTATTCTCCACAGTGGCTAATTTACATTGTTACCAACATAGTAGAAGAGTTCCCTTTCTACCACAACCTCACCAGCAATTCTTTTTTCTGTAATCTTAGGCATTCTGACAGGAGTTAGGTCATATCTCATTATGGTTTTGATTTGCATCGCCCATATGATAAGGGATGTTGAGCACTTTTTCATATGCTTTTTGGCTGTTTGTATGTTTTTCTTAGAGTTGCTTGTTCAGCCCATCTTTTAATTAAGTTGATCATTTTTTTGGGGGGGGGGAAGGGGGAGAGTAAACTTCTTTAGTTCCCTGTTCCCTGTTATTCTGGTTATCAGTCCCTTATCTGAGGCATAGTTTTAAAATATATTCTCCCATTCTGAGGGGTGCTGATTTACTCTAATTATTGTTTCTTTTGCTGAACAGAAGCTTTTTCTTTTTTTGGAGAGGTTTTCGCTATAGGGCGTGTGCGTTCGCCAGACAGACAGAGAAAAACATAGAGACAGAAAGCGAGAAATCACCCCCCAGGGGGCACGGCCACGCCGCAATCCCCTCTCCTCCATTCTCTTCTTGGGATCTTGGGCACATACACACACGCGCCCGGCTGTATTTTTAAGCTACCGGGTCCGGGATTCAAACCACGGTCGACTACGTGGGAGTCCAGCAACATAACCATTACACTAACTGCTGGTTCCCTGAACAGAAGCTTTTTAACCTGATGTAGTCCCATCTGTCTATTTCTAGGAATACTACCTGTGTTATAGGAGTCTTATTTAAGAAGATTTAGCCTACTCCAATGTCTCCAAGAGTTTACTCTACATTATCCACCAACAGTTTCAAAGTTTAAAACCTTAGGTTAAGATCTTTGACCCGAGGGACAGTCGAACAGGTTCCCTGGGGGAGGGAGTGAGAGATGGGACAAACACACGCACACACAATACAAGATGCTGATCAAGTCTTATTCTTCCTCCGTCTTCTTCCGTCTTCCATTTATTGATTAAAAATGGCGAGTTATATACAGCTGGTGGGCACCAATTGGTTTC
>NW_006159731.1:5896734-5959589 GCF_000334495.1 Tupaia belangeri chinensis
GGTCACATGATTTCTGAGAAACGGTTTGCTCAGTGAGGAAGTGAAACCTAATGGTTTCCAAGATGGTGGATAGCTCAAGATGGCAGATAACTCAAGATGGTTCCCATATGCAGTGCCCTCCACACATTTTGGAAGTGGTTAATGGCATAGGTACTCTATTAAGGGTGTGTCTCTCTCTCTTTCTCTCCCACTGTCTCTGTCCCTCTCCCTCTATCACGAAAGAAATACAGCTTATGTGTTCTCCACCATTACAGTCCAGTATACTATGAACTGCACTATCAAGTCTAGGCCCAAAACTCATAATTACTTTTTGAAAGAATTATTTTATTTCACTTTATTTATTTATTTACTTATTTTAATTTGACCAGAGAGGGACAGAGTGAGAGAGAGAAAAAGGGAAAGTGAGAATACAAGTCTCCAGGCCCTGCCATGTGAGAGTCCAGCGTCCTTAACCACCATGCCATCTGCCAGCCCCAAAATACTTGTACTT
This sequence comes from Tupaia belangeri chinensis, assembly GCF_000334495.1. Classification (NCBI taxonomy): domain Eukaryota; kingdom Metazoa; phylum Chordata; class Mammalia; order Scandentia; family Tupaiidae; genus Tupaia; species Tupaia belangeri. The sequence goes on from NW_006159731.1 coordinate 5,897,225, forward strand.
TAATTCCATATTTTAATGAACTTTTTTATTTCTTCCTAAACATATAAGTGTATATATATATATATACACGTATACTTTTACATATAATACTGTATGTCTAATATTACATATTGTATACACAATCTATAGTGTTTCATTTTCCATTAAATATATATTTTTTATTATATCATAATATTCTATTTTACTGTTTCTTTTTTTGAATCATGATTTGAAAGTCTTTGTCTCTTAAATAATTACAGATTTATAATTAGATAATATGTAAACAATTAGCCAAAAGCAGTTATATATTTATAACAGTATGTGCATATATCAATAGTTATGTATACATAGACATGAAAAAAGAAAGTCGCTTTTCAAGTAATGATTTAAGAATAGAATGCCATAATAATATATTATAGAAAATAATACCATAATAGTGCCACATTTATATAAAAATTGAAGCCAGAAGATATTATATGGGAGTATCATTGTTATATATTATACCCTATGTAATTATAATCTATATATTATTAAATATTATAAGTAATCTAATAAGTAATACATTTATATTTAGTAGATATTCACCTATATAAATTTATTAAATACATATGTATGCTTGTTTATATATTAAAACATATTTTATATTATAGATGTCTTCATTTGTTCATTTCTTTATTAAGGAAAACAGACTCAAATTGTGATTTTAGAAGTGAGAGAAGGGGACCAGCAGATGCTGTAATGATTACATCACTGGGTTCCCACATAGTCAACGGCAGTTTGAAGTCCTGAACCTGGTGGTTTAAAACTCATGCTAGGCACATGTGCATGTGTGTCCAAAATCCTGAGGAGACAATGGAGGAGAAGGGATTCTGGCATGGCTATACCCTCTGGGGGATGATTTCTTGTTTTCTGTCTGTCTCTTGGCAAGTGCACATACCATGTAGCAAAAATTTATCTCTAAAAAAAAAAAAAAAGGGAGAGGGGACATAATTATTAATACTGTTGTAAATACTTTCTATGTGACTATATTGTCAAAAAAAACTATAAAGTTTGAAAACTTAAGAAATGTAAACATAATATGCATGATGATATATATGTGGAATCTTCAATAAGTTTATGGAAAATGGATATTGTGAAAATATTATGCATGGATTTTAAAAATTTAGGGGGCCTAAAACAAATTCGTGCTTTAATTCCACCATTCCATGAACTTTTTGAAATATTATACATAATTTTACAATAAATATTCTCAAAGGATCAGTTTTTTGTTTGTTTTTCTGTAAATTCTCTAAAATCCTTAATATAAAACATTATCTTTAAAATCACTTTTATAAAACTAATAGTATGGCACAAAGATAGACAAATATCATCTACTTGTTTTGAGGGGAAGCAGTAGATTTGCACACATCTGTTTACTTCCTAACCTTAATCAGTATTTCTCCATGCTCACATAGATGTCATGCGCCTGAGCACATCTTAGCACTTATGATATTTAATCAAAATGATCTGTTTGTCTTTTCCATTAGACTATTAGCTTTTCTCAGTGTGTTCTGTATTGAGAATCATCATTTTATCTGATTGGCCAAGCATAATGCCTGGCCTACTTATCTGCTCTATGAATGTATGGAAATAGAAAGACATAAAATAATATAAGGAAAAGAGAGAAATGGAAAAGATGAGATTTTTAAAAAGTTACTGGCCACGTTTCTTTTAACTTTAAATGGCTTCTTGAATAGAACTCAAGTTATTTCTAATGAAAAATTTGGTATGTGAAAATGACATTTACGATGTGCTTTTGTCTTCCCTTTATCTTTATTGACTTATTGATACACACGCACATACACACACACACACACACACACACACACACATACACATATATGTAGATGTAGACCAATGTTGTATGCATCATGCATACAAATTAGCCTCCTTATTCTCTGGTAAGAATATACTATAGGGTTTGATCAAATTATTTCAATTTCTGGAAATAAATGTATTTTTCCATTTAAATTCAAACTCTTATTGACTTAGAGATGCTTGATTTAAAAGGAAATTGAAATAAACCTTTTAAATGTCTTTCTTTCAGTCTGTGCCTAAATAGACCAATCTTTATTCGTGGAACTGAATCATTTAACCACTCACAACTCCCAGATACTTATCTGCCACATTTTAAAAACATGAATTTTGTAACATCCCTGTTCTAAAAAAATAAAAAGAATCTTTCAGCTATAACTATATTTCAGCATACTTTCCAGTAAAAGTATATTAAAAAATGAAGAAAGTGTATAATGTTCAATTTGCCTGAATATTTAAAAGCTTTTTCAAAATGTTTTTAAAGATGTTTTAGAAAATTATTACAACTCACTCTCATAGTTATAGACAGTCTACTCTTTCAATTTTTGCTTATTTTTTTATACCTTTATTATTCCAGTCTGTCATTTAAAGTACTCTTAAAATTTTTTTTAACAATTTCCCTATAGTTGACCTGGGAATACAAATTATTTTGTGACAGTGTGTAATATATATACATATATAAATCCCCTACCCCTTACCAAAAAAAATGGATCATTTTCTTATGCTTTATATCTCTTTGGAAGTGTTTTGTTTGTAAAGAATATTTATTTGGGGGAACCAGCAGTTAGCGTAATGGCTATGTCGCTGGACTCCCACGTAGTCGACCGCGGTTCGTGTCCCGGACCCGGTGGCTTAAAACTCACGCTGGGCGCGTGTGCGTGCGTGCCCAAGATCCCGAGAGGAGAATGGAGGAGAAGGGATTGCGGCGTGACCATCCCCCCTGGGGGGTGATTTCTCACTTTCTGTCTCTATGTCTCTCTCTGTCTGTCTGGCGAGCACACACGCCCTACAGTGAAAAATCTCTCCAAAAAAAAAAAAAAAAAGAATATTTATTTGGCTCAATTTGTATCAATATCATTCATAATGCATGCAGAAGGAGTTCAAGCAAGAAGTTTAATTAAACATTTTTTTACCGAGTGACATTTCTGTTATAACATTAAAAAAATAAGATTTTAAAATTATTCTCTTTAGCTAAGAAGTGGAAAAAATCTATGTGATCTCAGAGTTTTCTACTTCTCTTTTATGTTTGAAGACTTACTCATCAGAAAGGACCAGAGAACATTTCAAGGTTTTAAAGACTATTTCCACGAGTCTAATACATGAACAATAGCTACCACACTTTTCTACAATGGTAATAAATATTAACCAAAAACCAAGACTCTTTTGCCGTGTACTTCTCACTTCCATTCTTTTGAAATTACTGTGAATAATTATTTCTGTATTTCTTTAAATTTATTTAAATTGTGCTGAAGAATAAACTGAACCTTTTCAGTTCCTTAAGTTCTAGATAAAAATTCTTGGATTCTTATTTTATATCCTGTTGAAAGACTGACAACGTCTCATTAATAAAAAATGCCAGAATTTTGTGATCTCAGAATATTTTCTTTCTCCAACCCTCTACCTCTTCCTAGTAGTTCTACTTTTTCCACATTATCATTTAAAAAAATAAATAAATAAAAGACATGATCTCATGATATAGCCATATTCCTGTTGCAATATTTCAGTTGGTTCTCCAGGGATGTATCACTATGCTGGTTCTCTTTTTCTTATTTTTGTGTTTGACAAGGTCCATGTTGTCCAAGTCAGTCCTGAACTTGAGGTCCTCCTGCCTCAGTCTTCTCAAGTTGCTGTTACTAAAGGTGCACACTACCACGTTCAGTCTTGAGGTTGGGCAGGGTATTCAGTCTAGGGCTTCCATATGGTCTTAGTCTGTGGAATAAAGCATCTTAGCAGTATATGCCACTGCAGCTGGGGATCCATTTTAAAGATTATGGATTACACTGGAAGGTTTGAACTAATGAAAAACATGATTTGCCTAAGGACTTAGAAGTATTTCTCTGGTTGGCAGATTAAGAGGACAAAGGCAGAAGCATGAAGGCCAGTCTAGAGACTATTAACCATAATAACTGAGATAAGGTAAAATGTCGGCAGTGGGTATGGGTCACATACTTTAAGATTTCTCTTAAAGGTTATCCCATAATGTGCTGCTAATACATGTGAAGAAGTCAGGGATAATTCTAAGGCCTTTGTTCTGAGCTATTGAAGGGTACGATTGTTATTTACTGGGATGGGGAAGACTGCAGATAAAATAGTGTTGGGGAAAATTAGAAGTCTGGAATATATAAAATTTGTATGAGGCATGTAAAACCTCAGAGGTCCATTAGACATTCATGCTAATTTTCTAAGATGCCAAGTAAACATTTTGTAAGTTTCCTATTGCTGACATAACAAATCAAAAGAGCCTCTTTAGCTTAAAACCATGTGCATTATCTCATGTCACAGTTTTCACAGTACAGAAGTCTAGACACAATGTGGCTCGGTACCCTTGGGCTCACAAAATCAAAATCAGGGTGTTTATGGGCAAGGCGACCTTTCCTTTAGGAGGCTTGAGGAATAATCCACTTCAACACTGACTCAAATCATTGACAGAATTCAGTTCCTTTTAATTGTAGGACTGAGGTCTTCATTTCCAGTTGACTATCAGCTGGGCAAGCCCCTTAGCCTTGAGAGGTCTCTCTCTGGCCTTTGCTTATGGCCTATGATAAAAGAACAACCATGGCACAAATCTTTCTCACATGTGTATCACTCAGATTTCTTCTACTGCATAGGTCTACCTGTAACCCGAGAAAGTTCTCTGTTTTCGTTGGTTCAAGTCATTAGATTGGGCTCACCTGTATAATCCAAGATCTCTCTTAGGATCCATAGTTATGTTTACACTTTGGATCCCTCTTATCGTGTAACAGAACATATTTACAGACTTGTAAAATGAAATAGTGAGCAGCGGACTTCTTTGGAGGGAGAAGGGTGGTATTCTGCCCACCACAACATCTGAATGAATATTTTTAGGAAGTACTCAGACATATCAAGAATGATATTCATTAAGAATGCCCTGAACTAACATAGAAAAACAGAAGGGAGTCATTTGCCTGTAAATGCCATGTAAGAAACTAATTGACTATAGGATACAGAAATACACTATATAGATGTAAATACCAGATAGAGTGTGTGTGAAAGAGGAGGGTCTGAGGAAGAAAATTTTAAGCTTCTGGGTCTGGGACTTGAACCATGGTTGACTATGAGGAAATTCAGCGACATAACCATTATGCTACTTGCTGGTCCCTTCCCTTTATAAATTTTACAAATGATACTCTAAATGTATTTTCTTACTTTTTTATTGTTGTTGTTTAAGAAATGTAGCTATAGAATACTGAGTGATGAGGAATACCTGAGTAAGTTTTTGTATTAGTTCATTAATAAAAAGTTTTTGGGGACCAGCAATTAGCATAATGGCTATATCGCTGAACTCCCACATAGCCAACAGCGGTTCGAGTCCCGGACCCGGTGACTTAAACTCCCGACACATGTGCGTGCGTGCCCAAGAAACCGAGAGGAGAATGAAGGAGGAGGGATTGCGGCATGGCCATCCCCCCTGGGAGGTGATTTCTTGCTTTCTATCTCTCTGTCTCTCTCTGTCTTTCTGGCAAGCGCATGCATCCTGCAGCAAAAAACAAAAACAATAACAACAACAACAAAAAAAACTCTCCAAAAAAAAAAAGAAAGAAAAAAAAAGTTTTTGAATATTCATGTGTCAGGCATTATATTTCAAACACCAGCGATTTAAGGATGATTGCATGAGGGTTTAACTTTTACAATAAATGCAGAGAAAGAGCTGACATCCTCTTTCCAACTCTTTCCAACTCTTTACATCTGCCTTAACCGATTGACAAACAAGCTGAAGAAAATAAACTGTCTTCCACAATCATGCATAGTATTTCCAATATATTGGTTAAAATGTAAATTTTGAAGAAAAAGGAACAGAAGAAAGACAAACTCAGAAGCAGCATGTGAGATACCACAGACACAGTCGTCAGTGAAGCCACAGTTCTGGAGGGTCGAAGGTAAATACCCTACACGGGGGCTAGATAATGGTACAGTGTTGGTGCAAAGGAACCATCCAGAGCCCTTCCTCTACATGCCGGGCACGCATGCGTGTGCCCATAATCTGGGCTGGCTGCGACTGGGGGTGGTTACAGTACGAAGATTCTGTTGGGAGTGCCTGTCTTTTTCTTCTAAGTAAGTAAATAAACAAACTAAAACAGCAATAACAGAAAATTCTGTGTTGACTTTGGGTTAAACTACAAGGAGAGGCTGCTTGGTACCCTTTCTTTCTTCCTTTTTCTTCATTTTATTATTATTATTAATTTTTCTTTTTTCTTTTTCTTTTTCTTTTTTGCCACAGAGCACATGTTCTTGCTAGAAAGACACAGAGAGAATAAATAGAGACAGAGGGAATGGGAGAAATAACTGTCCATGGGCCATGGTCATGACATGATCCTTCTTCCACACGTCCTGATTTTGGACATGCACGCATGGGCACCCAGGGTTGTCAAGCTCCAGAGTCCAGTCGCAAACCATTCATATGGACTCCCATGTAGTCAACCGTGGTTCTAGTCCAGGACCCAGTGACTTAAAACACACTGGGCGTGTGTGTGTGTGTGTGTGTGTGTGTGTGCCCCCAAATCTTGAGAGAATGGAGGAGAAGGGCTTGCAGCATGGCCATCTCTTATAGGAGGTGATTTCTAGTCAATCCTGTGGGATTCCACTGCTTTAATCACACAACACCAGTTGGCCGTGAACCTTTGTCTTTCTACTTCAAGTTGCCCTAAATCATTTTAGAAACTGGAGGGGAAAAATGGCATTATTTAGGTTGATATTACTTACATTTAACTCTAAGTAGTAATATTTTAAGTATTATATTCAAAAATCAAATTTTGTGTGCTGATCGCTCAAGAAATATTTGTTATTCTTAGTGTTATTTTTTATTTTTTTAAATAATTATTTATCTAATATTTTATTTATTCATTCATTTATTTTAATTTGACCAGAGAGAGAGAAGAAAAGTGAGAAAGCAAGCCACCAGATCTGGGACTCGAACCATGGTCTGCCGTGCGGGAGTGTCCAGCTCCTTAAACGCCATGCCACCTGCTGGTCCCATTATTACTGTTATTTTAATTTTTGCCAGAAGGCATGTGTGCTCACTTGAGAAACAGTGAGAGAGAGAGAAAATGAATAAGCACCCCCTATGGGATATGGCCACGCTGCACTCCCTTCATTCCATAGGTCCCTCGTCTGCAGAACTGGGGAATGCATACACATGATCTCAGCACGTTTCTTAAGCCTCTGGATCTGGGGCTCAAATTAGGCAATCAACCATGTGGGCTCCAGCCATCTTATTAACCAGGTCATAGACTGGCTTAAAGGCTCAAAGAATGTAAATAGTGAGTTCACGAAGCATTCAATCTGTTATTAAATTGACACACTTTTGGGACCAGTAGGCATAATGTTTATGTTGCTGGAGTTCCATGTAGTCAACCATGGTTCTAGTCCTGAACCCAGTGACTTAAAACACACTGGACGTGTGTGTGTGTGTGTGTGTGTGTGTGTGCGCGCCCAAATCCTGAGAAAATAGAGGAGAAAGGATTGCAGCATGGCCATCTCCTCTAGGAGGCGGTTTCTTGCTTTCTATCTTTCTATCTCTCTGGCGAGCACATGCTCCCTATAGCAAAAATCTCTATCCTCCCAAAAAAAAAGAAATTAGCACACTTTCTTCATTTGGAATATATTTTTAAAGTACGTGATCCAATTGTAAGTTACAGATTTTTCATTTGGACTGTTGCATGAGATAGTCTTATTCAAATGATTAAAGATTCACTCTATTCTAACTTCTGTTATGCTAAAGCAATATATTACGATAAAACGATCAATTATAACCTTGTTTTTTTAATTAATTATTGTTGTAAATAACAACAATATCGCTTTTAACACAGAACAAGTTACATTAAATAGTGTTATTCTATTCATTACAGATTGGAGCTAATTTGGGCAGCAGACATTTAGAATACTCTTGATACTCTCTTTTACTCCTTTCCATTTCACCCCGCGATATTGTGCACGTCTGGAGAGCAGAAAATGTGCAGTCTGAGCAAGCCTAATGATGCCCTAGGACACTCTGTCTCTCAGCTTCCGCATAGCTTCAGCCCCCTTAGAAGTAGGATTCAATAAGCACTGCTGTTGTGAAACAGTGCCATTTAATGAACTACTCAGAAACCCTTTCTTATTGTTTGTTTTTATCTCCATTTCTTTCTTAACCATCACACTCCGATTGTGAGATAAAAGTGAAATATGTTCAATAGCAACAGCGGAAAGAAAGGCCATGCCAAGTGGGTTCTGGGTGCTCGTTGGTACTTTTAGAGGGTTTGGTTGGAGAGGCTGTAACCTGATCAATGGTAGACGTGATCTCAGGCACAGTTTTGCTGCTGCTACTGACACTGGGATATCGATTCTCTACTTCTATGGCTCTTTGATGTCGCCTTAAAGCATTCATGCAGAAAAAATAATATTGACTGATTTTGCCAGGCATGCAATGCAAGGTGTGAGTGTTGATGACAAGATGTATAGAAAGGGAATTTCCTTTCTCTTTTAGTTTTAGAAAGTGAACTGTTCTGAGATGCTATATGGTGGTTAGTTGTTTAAATTTTATGAATTGTGAAGATCTATATATAATCTGTGTGAGAGTAACCCTTGATTACTAAAAAAAAAAATATTTCTCATCAGCCCCTGGACTCTAATTGAATTTTTGTCACTTTTTATTAAAAAAATTAGGAGAAATTTTACTTCCATAGATGTTTCAATGCCCTTTGAAAGCACTCAAGGTACACGTTGGAAGAAGTTTCTGAAAAGTTCTAATTCTCTCGTTCTTAGTTCATCTTCCATGGGAGACCATTTCTGTTAAAATGCATTGATGTTTTCACTTGTTTGTGTTAATGAATTTCTTTTTACCACCAGGCACCCATCTATAATTTTACATGTCTTACAAAACCTTTTGTCAGAAACTACCTGAGAATTTACTTAGATGCTACTTTCCACACAGGATTAAATCTTACTGATATGTCCTTACTTTTAAGATGCCATTAACTTAGTGACAAGTCACAACTTTTGTTAACTAAATTCATTTCAGTTGTCTCTCTGCAAAACAGAGGTAAATGACATTCTTTTTACTGAACAAGCTATTTATAAGATTTATATTATATTTAATAAACTCTTAAAATCATCTTTGGCCAGCAATTGGCATGATGGTTAAGGTGCTGAACCTCACGGTTAGAGTCCCTGACTCAGCAGCTTGAAAACATGCTGGCCACATGTGTATGCAGGCCCAAAATCCTGAGAGGAGAATGGAGGGATAAGGAATTGGGGTATGGCTATCCCCTCTGGGAGGTGACTTCTCAATTCCCTGTCTCTGTGTCTCTCTCTTTTTCTCACTGGAAAGCACACATGCCCTGTGGCAAAAATATGAAAAAAAAAATCATCTTGAAGACCAAGAAAGTCATAGAGAAGATCAAGCAATGTAAGTGAGCTTAGATATTTTTATAATACCGATTAGCTTCCATCTTGTCTTGACTGGAACTTTCACCCTGATAAACAGGGAGTCTCTAAGCTAGCCAGCCTGTGTGCACAAAGATCCCGCTGAAGCACTGTGCCTTCTCATGTTATTCCTGTTCTGTGGGACTTGCTCTCCCAGCTATACAGGAGACCTCCTGCTATGATTCAGGGCCTCCCCATATGAGTCCGCCATCCTAGAGCACTGTTTTACTGCTACCCCACTGCTGTCCCCATCCTCAAACTGACTTTTGAATTTTGATGTGATTTTGAGATGTTCAATACCATTGGTGGTAGACTGACATCTATTAGTTATAATGTAGAATTCACTATAAAAGAAAGCAAGAAAAAATAAAGTTCCTTGAACATTGATGTATGCTTAATATTTTTTTTATAAAAGACTAAAATAAAGTGGTCAATGGCTAGGAAAATTGAATTAATATTCATAAACTTTATCTTCCCACTGGCTAGTTCAATCAAGTTCAATGATGTAAATATGAATAAAAGTGAATAACTTAATGAATATCTTCCTCAAACTTAAAAATGATGTTTAAATTTACATTGAAGTGTTTCATTTTTATTTAGGTGAAAGGATGCATCAAAAATATACAACTAGTGACTTAAGATATGCCTAAAGATTATGTACATTAAAGAAAACCACTTACTAGACAATACATTAATTATGGAAGGGTTATTATTTTTCCCTCTTTTCTTTTAATGTAGTCAATACTCAGATCCATGACAAAAGAAAAAGATAATATTTTATTACTTAGATCTTATTATTCAAAACAATCTCATAGAACATTTGCTGTGACTCAGGATGACTCGTTTTTTTGTTTCTTTTTTTTTTTTTTGAGAGAGGTTTTTGCTATAGGGTGCATGTGCTCGCCAGACAGACAGAGAGAGACAGAGAGACAGAAAGCGAGAAATCACCCCCCGGGGGGATGGCCACGCTGCAATCCCTTCTCTTCTATTCTCCTCTCAGGATCTTGGGCACACACGCACACGTGCCCGCCGTGAGTTTTACGCAACCGGGTCCAGGATGCGAACTGCAGTCAACTACATGGGAGTTCAGCGACATAGCCATTACGCTAACTGCTGGTTCCCCAGGATGACTCATTTTAATTGTTAATTCTCATTTAAGCATTTTGCATCTTCAGGATATTCAGAAAGAAACATTTTTGTAGCAGACTGAAAACAGTCCAATGCCCTGATCTATTTGTTCCCCAAATTCATGTGTTGAAACAGAATCACCAATGCAATAATACTAAGAGATGAAGGCTTTAAGATGTGATTAAGTCCTAAGGCAAAGCTCTGATGGACAGGAGTAGGGCCGTCACAAAAGAACTTGAAGCAGTGGCTTTATGCTCCACCTCATTTCTGCCATGTTAGGACTCAGCAACGAGGCACCATCCTGGAGACAGGGAGCAGCCCTTTCTAGATACCAGACTTGAAGCATTTTGACCTTGCACATTGTAACCTCCAAAACTGAGAGAAAAAAATAGCTATTATTTGTTAAATACTCAATCTCAGGTATTTTCTTACAAGTGCACAATCTGAGATGTCCAAGAAATTAAAATCTCAAAGCTTAAACCTCACCTCTTTGGTCTCTTTTGGAATGTTTGTGTAGTACAGGAAAACATATGTTTCGTAACGAGATGTTAAACCTTTATTGGGAATAGTTGTAATTACTTAATGACTTTACTTAGTGTATAAAATACTTTCAAAGTTACATCATTTTTAAAAGCCAGATCTATTTAAGCACAATATATATGAAGTAAAATTGTTCCTATTTAGTATACAGTTAGGTTTTATAGATGTACATAGTCACACACCTATATTTCTATTACCCTAAACAATTATGGCATGCCCTTATCCTCAAAAACTGGGCGCAACTAATCTGTCTTATGCACCTATAAATTTGCCTTTTCTAGAATGTCATGTAAAGGTTCTACTCTCTTGCACATAGCTCAGTATATCTGAGATACATTAATATTGTTACACTTGGTCATTTGTCCCCTCTTCAGGTTCCGTAGTCTATCACATGGATGTCCCAGGGATGCTCTTAGGCCAATACCCGAACTACTCTATTTCCTAAACAGACTTGAATATAAATACTATTTTAAATGAATAGCTTGATGCTAGAATGTTTTTCTTTCCATGTTGTATGTTTTAAGGAGACCCTTGAGGGCCTAACAGATGGCCTAGGAGTTACATTGCTGGACAAGGCCAGCTGCGGTTGGAGTACCAAACCTGGTGGCTTGAAGATCACGATGACCGTGTGTGCATGCGTGCCTGCCTAAGATTCCAGGAGGAGAGTAGAAGAGAAGGATTGCATTGTGACCATCCTCCCTGGGGGCAATTTCTCACTTTCCCTCTCACTGTCTCTGCCTCTGTCTGTCTCTCTCTCTTTCCAACAAGCACATGTGCACCCTATGGAAAAATACCTCAGAAGAAAACAAAAAAAAAAAAAGAAAAGAAGGCCTTTGATACAGAAAAATTGCATATTTCCACCTTCTAAAAAGCATCAATACTTTCGTATTAATCAAAAAGCTGTATGGTAAGTAAAAGATAGGCAGATTCATTTCAACATCAAAATTCTCAGAGTAAGTTTTCCTTTGAGTCTACCACAAATGACTTTGGCTAGGCCACTGTCAGTAAGTAATCTACTTAGGGACAGCTGATTCAGCACAGAAGATTCCAGAAGAGACAGTCCAAGGCCTTTCTGTACCTTTGCAGGCATCATAAGTAAGATTTCTTGGCTTAGGCTTCCGTGTTTGTTTCCAGTACCCGTGTTCTTGATCCCTCCCTTTGGCGTTTCTCCATTTTGTAGATGTGTTAAAGTCTCTAGCTTGCAAATGATTTTTTTTCCCCAACTTCTTACTGTGTTTACACCTGAACTGCTAAACACAGCTACCACTTAAATATTGTTAAAGGAATAGTGATCTATATAATGACCATTTTATGCAATGAAAGCTCTGAAAAACAGTAGCAATCACTGCCAAGTTTGACTCTCCCTGTAGAGCCTATTGTGGAAATTACCAAGCTGAAGACTGCAGACTTCAAATTATATTTTCCCCCTTCATTATCCACGGCTAAAGAGACTCCATTTACCTAGATCTACTCTATCCCAGTGCCCTTCTGTTTAAATCAGCATGGACATAAGTCCTTCTCTCATAACAATCTTACAATTTAAAAGAAGGATTTCCCTGTCTAGTTACAATGCTACAGTTATTATTTATCGGAAGTTTGCAAGACATTGAACTTGATATACTAACGTAGTTTTGCACATTGTATTGATTACTGTAAGTGCTTATTTATGTCATGGCTGATAGAGAATATCTATCACCCAAACTATTACCCACCCACTACAATATTACATTACTTAATTTCAGATTAATCCTGAATGGGAATTTCCTTTAGACAGAAATACTTAAGTTATGGAGTTAAAGACACACTGGGTTTTGTATGAGAAAAATAAATGAAGAATTTTCAAAATTTATTACTGGGTTGTAGCACATAGAAATAGGTAAAACCGGTCATCTCTTCAGTCCAAGAAATAAACCCTTAGGAGGTTGATGATTCTAATGCTATAATACTTTTTAACTACAATATCTAGTCTTCATCTTATATGGAGATTGACCAATACATGATGAATGACAAGTATCAATTAACAACCTACTAAATTTAAATTTGAAAAAGGTCGTCATTTTTACCTCTCACATCATTTCCACTTTAACAATGGAAGAGTATAATATTGGCAAATATTGGGGGTAGTAGGTGGAGTGATGGGTAAAGTGTTGGACTCCCACATAGCCCACTGTGGTTCAAGTCCTGAAGCCAGGATTTGAACGTCATGCCTGACACATGTGCATGCATGCCTAACATCTTGAGAGGAGAATGGAGAAGGGATTGTGGCATGTCCAGACCCCCTAAGGGGGTATTTCTCACTTTTCCTCTCTCGGTATCACTCTGTGTCTATCTTCTCTGGCAAGTGCGTTAAACCTATGACAAAAACAAAACAAAGCAAAAATATTGGCAAATATCTTTGTAATTCTACCTTATGGTGTTTCGCAGCTCCTGTTTTCAAAGATGACTCTGATTAAGTCAAGATTGATCACAGATAATGACTATTAGCTTCTGGAATGAACTTATTGCAAAACTGGTGGACACGTGAGAGGATGAGGCTATCTCTACAATAGAACCATTAAAGGCAATCTGACTGCATTCCTGGGCCAATTACTCACTGTCCCAAAGTCATCATCAAAATGAGATGATTGGAATAAAATCCCTGGATTTATTCATGAGTTAGTTTGGCACAGTAATCTTCCAAAGCATTTTTGCATGTTTCTTAAATGTAACAAAATACACAAGTATGTATTTTGTTAAATACATTAGTGAATTCAGGAAATAAAATAATACATTTTAAGAGGGTTCATCAGAGGTAAATGAGACATAGAGACAACAATAATTTCAATGGAAGTATTCCATTTTGTGTTTTTATATACATTAGAATACCAAATAACCATCTATTTACATATATTGTAACAACTTTTCCACAGACACGAAGTCAAATACAGTATGACACTCTGAAAGTATTATGAAATTTAAAATAAAACACCAAGTTTAAGGGAAAAGACATAGGAGATTTTTTATCTAAAATATTCAACTTCATCATAGTATTGGTGAATTCATTATATAATTGTCCAGTCTCCTTGTTCTCAAGAAAAGTGGATATTTTATTTAAATCTTAACTATAAAGTTGCTTAAATATAGAAATAGAGAAATAGAGAAATTTGCCAACAAGGAGTTGAACAAAGTTATTTTATAAATAAGCTGATATAGCATATTTGCATCAAGAAAGTTGACAATATGCTGGCAGAATAAAGAGCTATAGACTGTAAATTTAGAGCAAACTAAAGTCTATATAATATACCAAAAAGGAAATCAAATGAGAAACATAACTGAGATGCACAGGGACATGCTTACAATAGCACAGTCTCAGAAACTATTCAGGTGATACACAGAACTTACCAATGATGTTGATTTTTCATTCAAGTGCTTTAAATTTAATAGCAACATTTATTTTTATGCGTACATAAAGTGTATGTGTTTTGGTTATATTAATCCATTCATTTTGCATATAAAAATTATTTATTATTGTTAGGGTCAAGCAAAGATTTTACCCTATTTATCTTGTAGTCCCTAGCTTCCATAATTTTTTAAAGAATTATTTTTTATTTAACTTTACTTGTTTATTTTTTTTTTATTTCAGTTTGACTAGAGAGGGACAGAATGAGAGAGAGAGAGAAAGTGAGAAAGCAAGCCACCAGGTCCAGGTTTCAAACTGCAGTCGACCATGAGGGAATCCAGCACCCCTAACCACCATACCACCTGCTGGCCCCATTCCATAATTTATTTCATTTTCTCTACCAAGCCTATTATTTTTAAATGATTGCATGATTATTTTAATTAAGAAAACTGCTTTATCAATAACTGCATATTATACATTTTCTTTATTTTATGTTAACAATAAAAGTGAAAATGAATAGTGTTTTATTAGGGGAAATATCAGTTTTAGTAAAATGTCAGTTCTGTTGGTTATTTTGTAATTCAATTGTATTACTTAAAAATAGTTACATAGATCCAGCTGCAATGGTGTACACTGCTAAGAGGCTATACTCCACAGGTGGGAGCCACTTGGGAGGCCTAATTTTGATCCTCAGTCCATCCTAAACATGGGCAAGGAGACATATGCTTGTAATTGTAGCTAGGAGGCTGAGGCAGGACAATGGTGACATGGCTAGTCTTACCACAAATAAAAAGTAAATATGCTGACACAAAATGAGTCAATGACATAATCTGGCTCACTGCCAAGTTAATAGATGTTTTAAAGAAATATCTATTCATTTAGCATGGAATCAGCCTGGTGGCACAGTTGGTTGCAAACTGAACCACGGCGCTGGAAGCCACATGATTAACTGATGGTTGGGATCCCTAGATTGGCTTGAAAATATGCAAAGTACGGTACTCATGTGCATAAGATTGATGAACCAGTAGGCTGGGGAAAGAAATTATCATGTGGAAGCCTGTCGAGGGTGCTTATCTTACTCTCTCTTTTATTCTCTCTCTTTCTCATGCACATGCTCCCTATCATGAATAAGATAAACTTTGAAAAAGTATAGAATTTTTTCCTAAAATTTGTTTCAACATACTGTAAATATTCCATCCACATTTTGTT
This sequence comes from Tupaia belangeri chinensis, assembly GCF_000334495.1. Classification (NCBI taxonomy): domain Eukaryota; kingdom Metazoa; phylum Chordata; class Mammalia; order Scandentia; family Tupaiidae; genus Tupaia; species Tupaia belangeri. The sequence continues at coordinate 5,912,955 of NW_006159731.1, forward strand.
ATAAAATGATACTCCTTCAGTTAAAAAACAAGTCATTCTTAGAAAAGTGACTAATTCTAGGACTTAGGAAGGAAATTCAAAAGATGAGACTGGACCACATTATTAGTAACAAGAGTGTGAAAATTGCTTAAGACACACACATTAAAATGCACCATCACAACAATAATGGCAAGAGAGGCAAGAGTCAACTGAAAGATCTCCAAGTAACAAAAGCTAAAAAAAAAAGTGAGCAATGAAATAAAATAGCATTGGCTTATAGCCCAATGTATAGAATAAATATTTTTTATTCTGTACTAACATTTTATATATATATATATATATATGTGTGTGTGTGTGTGTGTGTGTGTGTTTGTGTGTGTGTATGTATATATATAGAGAGAGAGATGAATAAGAAAATGTAGACACATCTCTCAGATAGAAGCATTTCAAATAATTTATACAGAAAATCTGGCCTTAAATTGGTGGAGCATAGTTCCCCACTCCTAAGTACAGGCTATCCATAGTGACTTTCCGCCAAAGAGTTCAATATGGTTAGGGAGGGAGAGAAACAGCCATTTGCATGTGGAGAAATCTGATAAACGTTGTGTCAAGCTGGGTGTTCCAGGTTAGCATCACTAATGATAAATGACACTTATCATACATGTTTTTGACATATGATGGGAACAGCACTTCATCTTTATGGTCTTGCCCCCATTCCATAATTCCAGGCTAATTATGAGAAAAATACCAGGGAAATACCAAATGAGGAACATTTTACAAAATATCTAGTCAGCTCTCAAAATTTCAAGGTCATCAAAACAAGGAAAATCTGAGAGACTGTCACCCTCAGAAGAGACATGACAATGACATGCAGTGTGGTATCCCGGGTGGGGTCTTGGAATAGAAGAAAGAGCAGTAGGTGAAAGTTGAGGAAACTGAATTAAGTGTAGACTTCGGTTTACAGTAACGTATCAACAGTGCTTCATTAATGCGGCAGTGCACGTGCCTATTTGGCAAGATGGTGTGTGGGCAGCATTTCCTAACTGGGCATTGAATGGACGTATGCCACAGTTCTAGTCTTTTTTTTTTCTTTGGAGAGGTTTTTCGCTATAGGGCGCGTGCACTCGCCAGACAGAGAGAGAGAGACAGAGAGACAGAAAGCGAGAAATCACCCCCCAGAGAGGATGGTCATGCCGCAATCCCTTCTCCTCCATTCTCCTCTCGGGATCTTGGGCACGCACGCACACGCACCCGGTGTGAGTTTTAAACCACCGGGTTCGGGACGCGAACAGTGGTTGACTACGTGGGAGTCCAGCAACATAGCCATTACGCTAACTGCTGGTTCCCAGTTCTAGTCTGTTTTGTTTCTACTAGGACTAGATAATTTACTTAAGTCTTTTTTTATAATAAAAATATAATAAAAACCTTGTTTTAATCATGAAAATTTGCTTAAGATAATTAAGACTTTTATGTCTTAACAATGTCATGAAATAATAATTTTATAGTAATGATCCTATGAAAACCCATTCCAATGTGTACACTTATATTAAGATCTTTAGAAAAACACTGAAATGAGTAATTAGTACCAATGAGTCCCAAAGCTACCCTTTACTCCTTTACGTTTCTCACTGTTTTTCTTTAAGTGGTATGAAAATCAAAGACCTTATATTAAAGAAGAAATTGTAATGATTCAGGAAAGCATTTATGTCTACAAAACTAGTGAACACCACAAAAACACAGGCTTAGGTTTTCCCCAAATAGACTCTGAGTACAAAATGGAAGCCTCTGTCAGTTACTCATCTACCATTGATATCTGTGTCTTTTCCATTCAGGAGTCTTGCTAATGTTTTTAAATAAAATATGAATGTACATGTGTGATGTGGCTTATCCATCACTACTGTAGAGTTGTCAATATACTGTACTGAAGAAAGCCAATGATAAATATGCATACATTAAGAAAAGAGGCTTATAAAGACATAAGTTACACCTTTCATGCCTCATATTTTGATTTACTGACACATCTGAAGTATTGGCAGTGACCAAGGGGGGAAAAAATACACACTAAATTTAAAACATCCCTTGAAATTAAAAGCATAATGACAAAGACGAATAGATTTCATTCCTATTTGATCTCTGTGTTGACATCATATTTAGCTTGATAATTTTAGCAAGGGGCATTGAATCCATAACTCAATGATCTCAGCTTTGTAGATGTACACTTTTATCTTCCATCATCTATAAAACATTTAACAGCAGCAATTTATAATATGGATGTTCGAATAGGAAGGGTTTGGGTAGAATATCTATTGAAATGATAAACAGCAATTAGTTCATATATCTCTGTTAAGTGATGTTAAAAGTAAATTCCTAAATGGATACACAAAATTATTCAAAATGACATGCCGACTACATCACTTCATCATATTTTTGGCAGTCAGAATGCCAGGATAACCCAGATTTAAGGGAACTCAGCCACGCATCTATTCAACAAAGACCTTTAATTTTTCTAACTTTAGAATAAATTATTTAATTATTCCAGAAGAAGAAAAAGAAGGGGAGAAGGATGGCACACAGCGTTCTGACGATGTGCTAAACCTAAATTCTGAGTTTAAGTCATGAATTATACATATACATGTAACCCAAAATTCTAAATAAAACATAATTTTCCATTGAGTTGTACCATCATTTGAGAGGGTTTTTTTGTTTTTGTTTTTGTTTTTAACTTTTTACTTACTTTAATTATGAATTTTGCCAACACTTGGCTATGAGATTCATTATTCCCCAAACCAGTAATAAATGTAGCTCCCTTTTAAAATTTTTCCAAGTGATTGTTTTACTTTTCTTGTATTATAGTACCATAATATTTGTTTCTTCTTCAACAATAAAATAATAAAATTGGATATTTTAAAATTATAAAGTAGAAATGCACATACAATGAATTTCTTTTCAATGTAAATGTATTTTATAATGTTTGGATAAAACTATTACTCTTGGGTCAGCCTACATCATGGTGGTTGAGGGAGTTGGATCCCACATGGCCAACAAGGTAGTTGGAGTTCAGGTCCCTGTGGCTTAAGAAAATGCTGGGGACGTGTGCGTTTGTGTCCCAAATCTCGAAAGGAAGGAGAAATGGAAGAGAAGGGATTGTAGTTTAACAATTACTCACAGAGATGGGCTTTCTCCTCTGCCTCTTTCTCTCTCTCTCTCTCTCTGCCCCCAGCAAGTGCATGTACCCTCTAATTTGTATGGGTAAATAAAAAAAAAAGTGTTTTTCTTACTCGTGGTACAGAAAAAAGACATAACCTTTATTGTCTCTTAATGTTATGTTTTAAAAAAATAAATCGGAGGACAGTTTTTTTAAAAAATAATTTTATAATGAGAAAGGGTTTTAAAAAGAGATTTTCAGGACACCCAGATGAAGTGAGAAATAAAGAACAGGCTAAAGGTTCTAATTTTAATAGGTTTAAATTAGAACCTCTAATTTCTAAGAGATTCTAATTTTACATAATAAATGAGGGAATGTATCTAAAGCCAGAGAGGTTTGGGACACAGTTTCCTGAGGTGGTAGGACTAACTTAGCTACAGGAAATTTACTACATGAAGGCAGAACCCTAAAGGAGCAATCGAGGTAATTTGATAGACTCGTCCCCCCACTCAGCAGTGTTCTCTCACTCTATCTTCATACTTCACCAGTGCTTATGTGGTGATTTTCAGGAGCGGGAAACAGCCTTAGAGCAGAAACAGATGTAGAAAGTCATACAATACCTGAGAAAATAGAGAAACAACTTTATGGTTATTATGCAAATAACCTTCAAAAATTAAACATGTAAAAGCAAATCATTACATGAGATATCAAATGAACTCAGCCAGAAAATCTAAGATTAAGACTACATTTCCCACAAGTTTTTCAGTTATTGAATAACTTAATAAGAACATGTAATTTAAAAAAAATGCTGAAACTATAAAAAATAACTATAGAACCAAAACATAATGAATTATGGAATGAAAAATATATAAGAAGCACTACTAAAAAAAAAGAGAACTTGGAAAAATACAAATAGAATACAAGAAAATGGATGCTATGAAATAAAAATTAAGATATAGAGAATGAACGTGGCAGAGAGAGGATGGAAAACGGATGAAGTACATCCCAGGGCTATGTAGTAGTTCTTCACACTGCTCATATAAAACGACACTGATATAGCCAATAATAACCATAGTAGCAATAATGCTAACACAATAACAAGAACAGAGAATGCAACTAACTTTAGAGTAAAATAGGACAGAAGCAAACTGCTGAAAAAATAGGGCTTATAAAATGGAAAAGGAGAGTTAACAGGTTTCAGGATTTTTATATTGTTTGAAAGACCATAAACACTGCATGTGTAGGGGGTAAGTGTTGGCACTGTGGAAAAGTTGATGGATGACAGGGGACAGGTCCTAAGTTCGCCTCCCTAGACTCCCTGAGCACACTGGGCACCACACAGGCCTGTGAACCTGGTAGCCTGAGACTGGGAGTGAACTGCAGCATGGTAACATTCCTCAAATCTCTCTCTCTCTCTCAAAATAAACAAACTTTACAAAAGAGGAGTATAAATATTGATTTCTAAAAATTAAATGTACAAGGTCCAATGTCAGTGGTCCAATGTCAATTTTATATTCACTCACAGTGTATCATTACAGCATACAAAATGAATTTTCCCATTCAGAATACACTGACTATTGACCCTGTCAAAGATCTTACCATCCCTATTAACTTCAACAGATAATTTTCTATTTTGTATTTCCTAACTTTTCTTCCTTTCTGTTTTCCCTTGATTCCTTCCTCCTCACCCTCTGCCATTTCCCTTCCTCTCCCACAGTTTCTGCTATCACAGTTGCTCTCCATGCCTTTTTATTGCCCGGTATTTCAGTTTCTGCTATAGAGGGTAGACCTCAGTACATATTCAGTAGGGACACACAATGCCTCTTTTTCATATTCTGGTTTGCTTCATTCAAAATAAGGAGCCAAGTGTTGGTGTTACTGCTGCACCACCATGCCTGGCCAGAAAACTGCTCCCTTTTTTCTGCTTGCCTTTTTTTAAAGAGAGGTTTTTGCTATAGGGCACGTGTCACCCTAGAGACAGTGAAAGACAGAGAGACAGAAAGTGAGAACTCACACCCCAAGGGTGATAACCACTCTATAATCCCATCTCCATTTTCCTCTTTATATCTTGGGCACATACGCACATGCACCCAGGGTGAGTTTTAAGCCTCCGGGTCTGGTACTTGAACTGCGCTTAACTACCTGGAAGTCCGGCAATGTAACCATTACACCATCTGCTGGTTCCTTTTTCTGCTTTTTAATTTGCTAGAGGACATGTGCACTCACTGAAAAGGGACAAAGATGAGAGAGAGAGAGAGAGAATGAGAACAGTGGGAAAGCACTCTCATGAAGGATAGTTTACTGCAGTCTCTTCTCCTCCATTTTTCCCTCCTTTTGGGATGTTGGTACACATACACACATGCCTACTGTGTTTCTCAGGCTACCAGGTCTGGGACTCAAACCACAGAGTTAGGCATGTGGGATCCAGCTGCCTTAACCATCTTGCCATTATATGGCCCCCAAAATGTAATTTTAATACATTTCCAATAAATATCATTTATTGGAATTAAACTAAGATATTAAAAAAAAAATCTTACATTTTTTTCTTTTTCTTTTTTTTTTTTTGGAGAGGTTTATGCTATAGGGCGCGTGCGCTCGCCAGACAGGCAGAGAGAGACACAGAGACAGAAAGCGAGAAATCACCTCCCCCATAGGGGATGGCCACGCCGCAATCCCTTCTCCTCCATTATCCTCTTGGGATTTTGGGCACGCACACACACGTGCCCAGCGTGAGTTTAAGCAACCGGGTCTGGGACTCAAACCACGGTCGACTACGTGGGAGTCCAGCGACATAGCCATTACGCTAACTGCTGTTACCAAAAAAATCTTATATTTTTGAAAGTTACAGGAAAAATGTATAGGATGAAATTCTACATTAATTTATGTTTGAAAAACTTTCGGTAAAGTAGAAATAAAATAATTTCCCAAGAAAATAAAATGATTCAAAACATTCCATTTGAAATTCTGACCAAGATCAAGATACCTGGTATTTTAAACTGTGGTCAATAACAATTTTTAATGCCACACATTCAGAAATTAGAGAAATAATGTCTAAATTAATTATTGCATCAAATAAAATATCTTAATAAAAGTTGCTAATAGTTATTACTAGAGACAACAATGAAAATGCTATATTCGATGTCTCAGTTAAAACACAAAGGCAATAAAATGGGTTTCTGGATATAAAGTAGTAAATACAACTGTGATTATGAACATGATATAATTGACTGCATTTGAAATACAGAAAACTTTAAGGACACCTTTCTACAAACATTAAGAATATCTAACAGTATGAGAGGATTTAAAATCATTAATAAAAATCAATAACCTTCATGTTTACCTTCATGTAAACCATTAAGAAAAATTAAGAGAAAAAAAATATTTATATTCACTGAACTCACAACCCTTGAACGGAGTCTGCATAAAAAACGATAAATCGTACTAATAAATGTTAAAGACAATGAACAAAAACAAAAGTTTGCTATGAACATAAAGAGGAAGACTCTGTATTGTAAATGTACTAATACTGTATATATATATATAAAACAGATAAAAGTAGTAGTGGTAATTGCAATAAAAATTCTCATAGGGTTTTGTGTGGAATTTAATAAGCTCACTCAAAAACTTACCTGGAATATCTTCTTTCCCATGTTATTGCCACACTATCCATAATAGCCGAGATATGTAACCAGCCTAGGTGTTCACCAATGAATAAGAAATGCCCTTCAACAAAGGGATAAAGAGCATGTTGTTTTTTCACACATGGAATACTATTTCGCCCTAAGAAGGGAGGAAATCCTATCACTCATGGCATCATGAGGAGTCTGGAAGAAATTATGTTAAGTGAAATAAATTAGTCACAGGGGAAAAACAAACAAACAAACAAAAAAGTGTTCCCTTCTGTGAAAGCTAAAATAAAGATTGGAGAGCACAGACTAGTCTTTACCGAGTCTGGAAAGGGCAAGGGGGAAGGAGGTATAGGGAAATTTTTGGTATAGATAACTAAATTACAGTTAGTTAGGAAGAATAAACTCTAGATGTTTATAGCAAGGTGGAATGACTTTAGTTAACAACAATACATACTGATGCACTTTAAGACAGGTAGAAGGCAGGTTTCAGATACTCCTGATTCAAAGTAGCAATACATGTTTCAGGTGATGAATATAATAATTACTTGATTTTATTAGTACACATTGTATTTATATATCAGAAAAAATCACCAGTATCCCATAACGTTCAATTATTTCATGTCAATGAATAAAATAGAGCTCTTCCAACCAAAAAAAAAAAAATGTGAAAACTCAAAGGTCCAAGGCTGTATCAGATATCAACTTCTTCTAAACCAGTAGTATTAAGATAGAAATGTTTTACCATAAAGAAACAGGTGGACACTAATAGAAAACTCAGAAATAGAGATTATAGAGAAATTAACTTTTTAATAACTTGACAATTATCTAAGAGCAAAAAAGGCAAAAAAATCGACTTCCTAGCCCAGAAGAATAAACTGACTCTACTGTATTTGACTTACAGGACAGAAATATGAAAACAAAATTAGCAGAAATATGGAAATATATTTTAAGCATTTTTAAGAGATATTTTTGCTATAGGGCATATGTCCTCGCCAGGGAGACAAAGAGACAGAAAGCGAGATATCACCCCCTAAGGAGATGGCCACACTGCAATGACCTCTCCTCCATTATCATCTCAGGATTTTGGGCATGTACACACACATGCCCGGAGTGAATTTTAAGCTGCAGGGACTGGGACTTGAACCACAGTTCACTATATGGGAGTCCAATGACATAACCATTACACCATCTGATGGCCCCTTTAAGGATTTTTAAAAACAAGATACAAATGTATAACTTTTGAAACAAACAAAAAGACAAGTTTCTCATATTAAACTAATAATTTTTTACCTTAAAAGCATATAGATTTTTGATAAGTTGCATTTTACAAACCTCTCCCTCAATCCCTATCTACTTTTCTTGCTTTACTTTAACACAATTGTAATTTACTGATTTCTGTTTACTATACTGTTCATGCATCTACTTTGAGTATTTTCCTCCACTAAATTTAAGATATACTTAAGAAGTATTTTTATCTATTTTGTTTTATGTTGTGTTCCAGTAACTAGAAGAGTGTCCACAAGTAGTACACTATCAATTAATGTTTATTAAAAGAGCACATAAGTGAATCAATACAAAAAATTTTAAAATTGTAACAGAATTAAAACAAAAACCACTAAAATAAATATACAGCACCCCAGAGAAAATAAAAGGTATATGTCATATATACTGACATATACAAACATGTATAAACCCATTAATAATAAGAGAAATGTGAGTTGAGATTATAATTCTGTAACACTTTACACTTACTAAATTTACTCAATGGTGTAGCTCACTATTACAAATGTTGAAGTGGTATGTTATGGAAATTCTATAAACTACTCACTGCAATATAAATAAGTGCAATTGAAAAACAATTGGGCACTTATCTGAAAACCTGAATAGCCTTATATTTTACAAATGAGCAATTCTCTCTTCAATGCATGTACCATAAACAATGTCTTGCCAAAGTATAATAAACCCAAGCATAAATATTGTCATAATAGCATTGTTCATAACAGTAAAACTATAAAGGGAAGAAGTCCCAATATCTATTGACAAAAAAATACTTTAGTGCCATTCATGGAATAAAATACCAGGCAAGTGTTGCAATTATTGAATTACATCTGTACATAACAATCTGGATTGATAGTGTAAATGAAAAACTGAGATGAAAAGTAATTGTAGAAGCCAATTGTATTAGTCAGGGTGCTACAAAGAGACCGGCAGGATTGTGATAGATAGAGATGATAAGAGAATAGAAAGATAGATAAATAGATGGGTAATTATAAGTAGATAGAGGATAGATGGTAGATAAATAAGTAATTATGGATAGATGATAGATGAAAAGATAGGTAATTAAATAGATATATGATAGGTAGATAGAGATGATAGATAATAGATGCATACATAGAGAGATATAGATAGGTAATATAAGGCAGATAGATATGGATATGTATTATAAATTGGCTCATGTGATTATGGAGGTCATCTATTCCAGATGCTGCAAAACTGAGGTCCTGATTCAAGTCTGAGGACCAAACACTGCTGTAGAATCAGGGTGAACCAACTTTCCAGTTCAAAGCCCATGGGGCAAGAGAATTCTTGCTTATTCGAGGAAAGATAGTATTTTAACCCTATTTAGGATTTGACTTGATCAGATGAGGCACACCCACAGTAATGAGGACAATCTGCTTTATTAAGTGGAAAAATAAGGTAAACCTCATCCGAAAACACCCCTAGAGAAACCAGCAGAATTGTGGTTGGACAAATATCTAAACATTCCATGGCCCAGTTAAGTTGATCCATCAAATTAACCATTATACCTGCACATGGTAAATCATTTTCTTTTTTTAATTTTTTTTATTTATTTATTTATTTATTTATTTATTTATTTATTGAGAGGTTTTTGCTATAGGGCACATGCGCTCACCAGAAAGACAAAGAGACAGAAAGCAAGAAATCACCCCCTAAGGGGATGGCCATGCCACAATCCCTTCTCCTCCATTCTCCTCTCGGGATCTTTTGCATGCACGCACACATGCCTGGCATGAGTTTAAGCCACCAGGTCCGGGACTCAAACCTTGGTCGACTACGTGGGAGTACAATCACATACCCATTATGCCAAATGCTGGTTCCGGTAAGTCCTTTTCTTAATTAGGCTCAAAATGAAGATGTATCAACCATTCAAACATCTACATGTAATGAACTATAAATTAAAAATTAAGTAGTTAGATTATTTAAGAAATTTTGTGATCAATAAAATGTGGGGGGGAAAGGAATAGAAAACAACTGTAGATAACCAGAGGTAATGTGGGAGGAGGAAGGGAAATGGCAGAGGGTAAGAAATAGGGTATATATATATATATATATGAAACTGGAAATGGAAAATTATTGACAATATCATGCATGATTAAGCCACTATGCAGTATATTCTGGATGGGAAATCACATTTTGTATGCTGTGACGATGCTCAGGGAATGAATGCAAATTAATTTAAAAGAATGTTTTAGAAAAGAAAGCTCATTGAAATATGTGTATTGAGAAAATTAAGTATGAATTTCAAAAAGGTTTTGTTCCAAAATAAATTAATACTTTAATTAGAAGAAAAAATTAAGATAAAAAAGAAAAATCACTTCAGTAGTTAGCACTAACAAGCAATGGACCAATACCTCTACAAATATAAAGAAAATAAATTTATATCAATTTTGGAGGAAAGGAAGAGGAATGACAAAGAAAAAACTGCACTGTGCTACATCAGTGAAGTTTTATTCATTTTTAAGAGATAATATTGGTAGAGGTAGATAAGAAAGAGAATGAAAACAGAAAATTCCAGGAAGTCCCCAAATTTTTTATATATATATATATAAATTGTGTATATATATATATTAATATATTAATATATTTTAATTTATTAATACATATTTTAATATGTATTAATATATATTCTGATATATATTAAAATTATACACATATACATATATAATTACACACATATACATATACATATATACACATATTTATACTCTCATTCATTTTATGCTTACATATTCTTTCTGGTGAAACAGAGATAAAATAAAGCCACATATTTTCCTCCAGCGAGGTTTATAATTTATCAAAACTGTGACCAAATAGCAAGCATCTTTTAATAGTTGTTATAAGAAAAATTATTGCATGTAATCATATTCCAGAGTGATTAAGTAATGGAACCACATCTTGGGAAGATTTTGTCAGTGACGCTGAACATTAAGTACAAAAGGCTATAGGAAGTCACTTAGGTGATTAAATATAAAAGAGTGTAAAAGAGTGTGACATGTCAATAAAAAGAATACTTCTCTTGAAAATATTATTTCAAGACCAGCAGGTGCCATGGTAATTAAGGCACTGAACTCTCACACAGCTGACTGCAGTTCGAGTTCTGGACCTGACGACTTTCTCTCTCTCTCTCTCTGTCTCTCTCTCTCTCGTGAGTGCACATGCCCTATAGCAAATTAAAAATCAATAATAATAATAAATAATATTAAACACTTCTTTTAAAAAATAAACATCACTTTTCAAAAAAATATTATTTCGGTAATTTTTTCTTCAGATCATGAGGTGAGATATAGTTTTTTCTTGACAGAGATTTTTGCTATAGGGCACAGGTGCTCACCAGAGAGACAGAGATAGAGAAACAGAAAGTGAGAAATCACCCCCCAGGTAGATGGCCATACTACAATCCCTTCTCCTCTATTCTTCTGTTGGGATTTGTGCATGCACATACTCGCTCCTGGCTTGAGTTTTAAGCCACCAGGTCCAAGACTTGAATTGCAGTTGACTATGAGGGAGTCCAGCCATGTAACCATTATACCATCTGCTGATCCCTGAGATATATTATTAATAATGTAGCTAGTTTGGGATTAAAATGAAATACTATTTTCAGTATTCATATTAGATGAATAAGCATTAAGCGCTGATTATACAGTTTTGTTTTCTGGGAGTCATAATTATAACAACTATGCAGGGGCAACATAAGTTTTGTCTTTTATTAATTAATAGTTTTGATGCTAAATGATATTTGAGTTCAAAATAATACCTACAATTTCTACCAATTTGTTGTCTGTTGTTAAAGTATTGTTCTTAAACATATGGGTTTAATATTTAAACTATATATATAAAAAAATACCACTGTCCATAAAATAATAAAACAGAAAATCATAAAAAATATTTAAGGAAACAAGCCCTTAATATTAGGTTGCTCAGTGATTAATTAGCATTTTGAATCTGGTTCTTTAATAATTTAACAAATATTTTTCAATCAAGTCTTCCTTATTTTCCACCTAAAATGTTCACTTTTTAAAAAAAAAGGTTTTGCTGTAGGCCAAGTGCACTCTCCAGAGACAGAGAGAAATCACATTCCAGGGGTATGGTCATGCCACAATCCCTTCTCCTCCATAGATATTGGGCATCCATGCACTCATACCCAGTGTGACTTTGAAACCACAACGTCCTGGACTCCACAACATTCTAAACTCAATTCGCCTTGGCCATGTGGGAGTCCAGCACCCCAACCACTGCACCACCTGCTGGCCCCCAAATGTCCATTATTAATACAAGTATTCCATGATTTTTTTACCATTTAAATTATATAAAAATGTACATGGTCTTAAAGTTCTTTGTGTTAAAGATGACCTATATCTTTATGAAAAATAATCTGACAATCACAGATCAAAGAACATCCTTAATTCATTGAGTGCATGTATGTGAAGCTGCAAATAGATGTCTATATTTTCATGTTTCAATCAGGAAGTATTTCATGCATACTACATATGAAAAAGCATACTGAGGTGTGTTTATTAGAGATGACAATTGTGAATCAAAATGAGATTGGTGAGTATGTATCATTTATTCCTAGTTATTATTAGAACTTTATGTAGTGTGTAGAATATTGCCAGAGCAATTATTTCATAATCGCTTTAGGTTGGTACTGTCATTTCCTCATTATATGAAGAGGAAATAGAACACAGAGAAATGAAGGAAATTTGCAAGTGTTGAACAGTGGCAGAAGTGAAATCTGAATCAAATCCTTCTGATTCTGGAACCTGCCATGTGAACCAATTATGTGTATTATTCCTCTTTTAGCACAATGACATCTGAAAAAGAGTATGCAAAATTATTTTGCTACAATACAGTATGTATGGATTATAATTTGCTCTATTGTGTACAAATTTTTATATATGATAAAACCGAATGATATTAAATTGTAAACTTAAAGTTAGCATTATAATATACATAGATTAACTTGCCTATCTTCCTTCTCTGTAAATATTTTCCATTATATCAAATCCAGACCCACATCTTTCTTTTAATAAATTCAAATATTTAATTGTATAAATACCATATTTTCTAAACTATGTCTTTGACACTGAGTTAATTCAAATATTTTATAATTAAAAACAATATATTTTAGGAGCTGCAGCAGTAAGAAAATCATTTAAAGAAATTATTTCTTGCGTTGTTTTTTTCTACTTCCCTAGTAGACTCATTTTTCAAATTTTTCAGAGACACATTGCTTGTGTTCTTCCTAGCAATCTATTTCTAGAATGCACATTGGTACATAACTACATTTTCACTCTTCCTTACTTATTTTTTTTCATTTGTTTTTGTTTTTGTTTAGTTTCTTTCTTTCTTTCTTTCTTTCTTTCTTTCTTTCTTTCTTTCTTTCTTTCTTTCTTTCTTTCTTTCGTTCTTTCTTTCGTTCTTTCTTTCTTTCTTTCTTTCTTTCTTGTTTGAAAGGTTTTTGCTATAGGGTGCTTGCACTCTTGCCAGAAAGACAGAGAGACAGAGACAGAAAGCAAGAAATCATCCCCTGGGAGAATGGTCATGCCTCAATCCCTTCTCCTCCATTCTCTCTCCTGATCTTAGGCATGCACGCACACACGCTGGGCATGAGTTTAAACCGCCCCAGTGAGGTGACCATTATGCCATCTGCTGGTCCCTTCTTCTTCTTTTTTTTTTTCTTTAAAGAGATTTTTGCTATAGTGCACCTGTGCTCCCTAGAGAGACAGAATGTGAGAAATCGTCCCCAGTGGGGTCAATGGCTATGCCGAAGTTCATTCTCCTCCATTCTATTCTCAGGATCTTGGGCACGCATGCACAGGCACCCGACGTGAGTTGGGTCCAGGACTTGAACCATACCTGAATATGTGGGAGTCCTGTGATGTAACTATTACGCCCTCTGTTGGTTCCCATCATTTTTATGATATCTACATTGCAGCAAGACATCCATACAGAAAATATTTTACATATTGCTAAAGTCTTTATGGAATGCTAGCAAGTACAGAATATGCTTCTACACTAAATATGTTTTCATATCTACATGGAAAGGTAATTAATGATGCAGTGTGTTTCAGAATGTCAAAGTTGGTATAGACTACAATCCTCCCAGTAAAATGCAGTGTTGTCCACTATATGCAGCAGATAGCCATTAAATGCTTATTGAACCAGAGAATAAATGTAAACATTAATTACCATAGATACATTTAAAATCTGCAATATTAAGCATTATTTGTATTTATGCAAGAAGAAAAAACATAATGTTTTATTATAAATATCCCAAATGTAAAGTCTAGTTGCTAAAATAAAGGGAAATTGAAATATTTTGAGCAAATTAAGCTAGCAATAGTATTCATGATAAATCCATTGTATGACTTCCTAGAGGTAGAGTTCATCAAAATTGTGAAACGTATGATCAAATCAAAATTGAAAGGAAAAAATACAAATGTAAAAGGACACTAAGAAAAAGCAAGCCCTGTACACAGTGGTATGGCTCAGTCATTGGAAGCTAAACCCCAGATGGTCCATGGTAGTTCGAGTCCTGGATCCCTAGGCTGGGCATGTGTGTGTTTGTGCATGCTCCAGATCCTGAGAGGATGGAGAAATGGACCTGAAAGATTTTCAGTGACCACATCTCTTTGGGGTGTATGCCTTTTCCCTCTCTCTCTCTCCTTTCTTCTGGCAAGTACAAACACTCTCTGGTGATTAAAAAAGAAAAATAAAAAAAGCAACTAAGAAATAACAATCAACAACAGAAGCTTATTGATCAAGCATAGGATCATGTAAAATGACAAAACAAAGATGGTTTCAGGGAAGATATGGTCCCTGCAGGTGCTACAAGAGAAAACAAAGTGCCCCAAAGTGTGAGTTAAGAGAGTGAATCTGGCAATTCTTTCTCTCCTAGCCCCAGGGCACTTACCAGAGAATGTGCTTGCTTCTAGTCCAAATGGCTTTAAATATAGAGGTACCTCATGGTTTTAATACTTCTTATCCAAGACCCTGATCTTAGGTCGAACCGAAGGAAATTATTTATTAATAAAAGAAGCCCTTTAGAAAATTAGATTTTATGTACAAACCGGATTTTTTTTTTGGTTAATAATCTCACTTATGCATAGTTATCATGTTAGTTTTTATGACTTGTTCTTTTACTGATTAATGTTGTAAGCATCCAAAAATAAAACACCCAAATGCCCCAAATATGTGCTCTATTTTTACCCATCTTAGTGATTAAAGTCATTGTCCACACACAGGCTCATGTCAGGAATCCAGAAGTCCTGACATGTCTCCCCTTTCTCTCAAGCTTTTAATTGCAAAGCTTTGCCTAATGTTAAAATATCTCAAATGTATATACTGTCTTTCCATTGCCAATAGAGTTACTATGATCTCTTTCTAAAACATCTACAATAGACATACAATGGATGCACTCATGACCACTCTGAACCCCTAGGCCCTAAATATTCTCAGCCCAGAATGACACACTGAAAACACAATTCTGATGGAGCCATACTTTCACCACCAGTTTTTTCAAAGCTATCATTGCACGTGAATAAAGTAAATACCAAATATAAATGGCAAAGTTCTTTATCTAACTCTTAGTTCAGTCTTCCCTCCCTGCACTCTTCCTATTCCTCCCCATGTTCCAGGCACACAGGCCTTTTTACAGGTCCTCCAAGTAACCACGCTTTTTACTGTTCCAAAGCTTTCTCACATGAAATCTGTCCCCTCTCCCCCACAAATTATCTGAATATACTTAGCAATTGGAGAGTTTATATTTTGGGCTTTCTTGTTCTTCCTATAGACCCATTTTATTATGTGTAATCTCTTATTTTCCCATTCAGTTCTTATGGCTGAAATTTCCCGTATCTTGTACATATATAAATTCTGTGTGAAGGATTAGTTAGAAACATTTAGGTCGGTTTACAGTGTAATGTCTTCTAGAAGTGAATTAAAACATAAGGACATGTAAGGTTTAATGAATTAGAGTCTGGAACTGACTGGTTCTAGGCTGATTTGTAATTCATTGGCAAAAAAAAAAAAGCCTTTAAACCAATGTTGTTGCCTTCCCCTTGATCATTTCCGGGTGTTTCCAAGATAGCTGCACAATGACAAATATGGTCACATGTCAGCTACCCACGATAAGAAGGAAAAAGAAAATCTTTCAACTGGACTTTCTCCTTATCAGGGATTGAAATAACTCCCACAAGCCTTCCATGTCTTATTGGTAGAAACGGGTTACACCCCTAGCCTAATCAATACCAAAGAGGAATGAGAACATCATGACAGACCCAATACCCAATATGGAATAGCATCATATAAGGTGTTCTCAAAATGACTAACAGGCATTGAACAACTGTCACATCACTACAAATGCAAAACATTCCATGTGAGAAATTGTATAGGAGGAGAAGAAACTTATATAGAAAAAAACCAATCTGAAATAATTGTCTAACATTAAATTTTAGAAAGTGATCATGCGTTAAATAAGTGAAAATCATTGAAGGGAACTTAATATGATTTCATTCAAGTCCAGTTTGGTGATTCATTCTACAACAATCATGAATGACAATCATTTATTTTCTGCTTAAAACTTCTAAAGATGGAAATCTTTATTATTTTCTGGTACCACTTTTAGACTGAACTAATTGTTTTAAAGTTATTGCGTGCTTTTGTACCTGTTTTTTCCATAAAATGTAATTGAACTCAATATAGATTCCTTAACTACTCAGGTAATATACATTCTAGAGAGCTTCTCTTCTTTAAATCTTTTTTGTATATATTATAGTGAATTAATGCCCATCTTAAAATACTATTCTCATAATGCATACAAACAAGAAGGGATCATTTCTTTTATACTAAAACTTCTGTATCATGAAGTCCTAACTCTACATTAGTTCCACTCCTTTGATTTTAAGAGAAGTTTTACACTATTAGCTTACATTGAACTTGTATCCAATTAAGTACCCAGCCATCTTTTACATTAAGTACTTATAAACCAGGTTCAAGGACTATTTTTATTGGTGGTGTTGGTTTTATTTGTGTTTAGCAAATATTTACACAGGTCATGTATACTAATGTTATGCTCACCTAAACTCTTAAGATATCTTTTTTAATATCCATTCATACCAATTTTTCACTAGCATTTTGCTATTTCTGAGCTTTTTAAAACTCTCAACACCTTTTTAGATACAAAACACAAGTGCATATTTCATCTAGTTTTGAATAAAATACAATAAGCCGCAACTTTATGAATGTTACAGAAATCATTGATTAGATTGTTGACAAAGAAGGGCCAATATCTAACAAGTCACTTAGAGGCCACTCTCCAAAGTCTGAGTAATTCTTTTTTTTTTTTTTTTTTTTTATTTTTTTTTTTCCTGTGGGCTTCCCAGAAAGAAAGAAACAATTTTGCTGTAGGACTCACCAGAAAGACAGAAACAGAGAGACAGAAAGTGAGAAATCACCCCCCAGGGTGGGGGGTATGGCCATGATGCAATCCCTTCTCCTCCATTCTCCTCTCGGAATCTTGGGCATGCATGCACAGATGCCCAGCATGAGTTTAAGCCACCAGATCCGGGACTCAAACCACGGTCGACTACATGAGAGTCCAACAACATAGCAATTACACCAACTGCTGGTTCCTTGAGTTATTCTTTAATCACTACCTAGTGGGTACTACTTTTGAGGAAGCTCAGAGTGCACACAAATATGTTGTTAATTACTTAATGTGTTTCCCAGATTTTTATAGTCATAAGAAATATAATGAGGTACTTATTTACTTTGTTGAAATGAAAACATACACGTATTAGACCACCCCTTAGATATGCAATATTACTAAAAATGCTTGTAAATACAAAGTGAATGAGATTTGGTTTCACTTCATGTTATAAATTCCTCTATTAAAAATTTACTTTACTAATCGTTCCAGAGATTGGAGTTAGACTCCCTTAGGAATTTTTATATTGAGAGAGAGAGTTAGAGGGAGCATTCTATCTATCTCAATTATTCTGCTGTAATTCCTAGACATTATTATTCTTAAAAATTCTTGATAATGGTTTCACAATGACATTAGCAAATTTTCTTGGTCATAGCTCCAGTGACACAAGCCCAAGGGTACCATTGCATGATGTTTTAGGCCATGTGGGAGGCCTAGGTTTGGTTCCTAGCTCAATCTAGACAGGCATGAACAACCTAAAAATGATGGTTGCTCACCTGTGGTCCTAGCTGACTGGTAGGTAGATCATGATGTGACTAGACCCTCTCAAAATTACCTCTCTCACTGTCTCATATGTGTGTGTGTGTGTGTGTGTGCATTGAATTGTCAGAAAATCATGATACATTTTTGCCTTAAAAATATAAATATAAATCATGACTGACAGCAATACACACACACACACACACACACACACACACTCACACACACATAGCTACAAGTTAATTTGACTGGGTCTGGAGATTCTATACTATCATGAATTTATTAAAAATATTTGCTTCCCTCCATGTAAAAATAGCCAACACATGTTACAAGTTTTCTATTTTTAAAAAGAGCAGTGATGTTTCTCCTACAAAATAAAATTTGAATTATTTCTCAAAAATAATGTCTCCTATACTTCTTCCCCCATATCCCAGTAAAAATATGCACATTTAGAGGGTTAAATTTTATTAAATGAGACCATGTAAACACATTGACTCATTGTACTTAACTTCAAAGACATTGTTAGACCACAGAGCAATTAGATTTTTCTTTAGTTCTATTTAAGGAAATATTGAAAAGACATCCAAACAAGGCAGCAACATAATATAATTTGAAAAACTGACAATAAACAATACAGCTTACCTTTAGTTTATCTATGTCCAAATTTAATCACTTCTTAAACACAATGTACGATTGAAAACGTATCATTCTATTATGGGTTACTAGCATTTCTAAGGCACTAGTAAAATACAGAAATGAACTGCAGTGAATTAAGTGAGAAGGAAGAGAGAGTGCTTCAAAATGTGTTGCTCTGTTAATAAACAGCAATGATGGAGTTTGGGATGATAATTAAGCTCCAAAGAGACAGAGGAGAAGGAAATTACACAAGACCATAATCAAAGGATGTGTTTCTAATTCTGAGTCTCAAGTGCAAAGCCAAATACATCACATCAAGACCTTAGTCACTTCATCTTCAAAATAAGAGGTCTATAAAAAATTCTAAGATTCCTTTTACTTCCAAAATTTGATTATCCTATACTTAGCCTTCTTTATATTTATGATCTGATCTGCCTGTTGAATTTTATTCACTTTCTGCACAAATTACAAAAAAAAAATCTGGTTAAATATAATGTATAAAAAACATCAATACATCCTGTTTCTGACTTTTTTTTCCCCTCCATATTTGACCACTACATATCTGAACTGATGAACTGAATTTTATCTGTGGTACCTAACACATTCTTGCAATGACTAATATTGATCAATCACCAAAGTTTGTTGTGTTAACTTTGAAATAGCTGTTGATAGTATAGTTATTTCATCCAATTGTAACAAAAGGAATTTAATGAGTGTTTGAAGTGTGTGCGATTATACTATTTGAAAATTATACATTTTCCAAGATAAGGATTAAACACAAATCAAGAGAAGTCAACATTTCATTATGAATGGAAGTGATTATATGTAATCGGCAAACTTTGAAGCTTTCCACACTGGTATACTGAATAATCAACTCTGTTGTTTCATCATTATCAGTGGTGTTGCACTTGTGTAGCTTTTGAAATTCCTGTTGTTTGCATAGTTAAAGGCAGAGAAGAAAGTTTGTTTTCCCACTAACGTTTCATTGATTGTTTGCTCTTCACTGATAGTTTCTGACACTTTATCTCCCTGGCAGCTGGACTTTTACCTGGTGGTTTCATTAAAATCGAATTGATTTTGCAATTGAAGAACTCAATGCTAGCATGTGTCTCTTATAAACTACATTCTATACATTCTTCCTTTCTTCTAATGGCATCAGAATGCTCATTGGATCCGTATTTAAATAAAAGCACCTTGAAATACTAAAAAGTTGTTTTGAGCCAGTTCCGATGTGGTATTCATTCCCTATCTAAACTAAAGATATTTTCTACGTCCCTACTTGCCAAGTTGAGCCTCAAGTTGATTATTAAAAGAAGAGATGAAAGTTTATGTAATTCATTTTAGATATCCAACAATGGCTTCGCTAGAGACTTTTATAGTATGAAATCTAAATATAGTCTTATGAATATTTTTGAGTTTTAATTCTGCTAATGCTTTTCATATGTAAACCATACATTGTTTTTATGTATCTAAGTTTGACCTCTGAATATTATTTCTGTGTGTATGTGTATGTATGTGTATATCATTTTTGTGCCTGGATTTTTCCATGGAGGCTTTACAGCATTTAGACAATATGTTTGACTCTTTTCTTTATGAAAAAATGTTTTTTTAAAGTCTTGATTACAACTTGATATATGTGGTAGTTCTTTTATCCAACACAGTATACCTACTGCCCTATTGTAAGAAAAATACAGCATATTTGACTTTCCATAAGAAAACCCCAAGACTTAATGAGCTAAAGAAAGTCCTAAGTGAAATCCACTGGCCTATTATTTTGTTGTTCATAGGATTTAATAACTATGTGGAAAGCATTGTTCAGTGTACTAGAGGGTGGCCCCTTCAGGTGAAATCTTAAATGTATGAGAAAGCAGGATGGGAACCTCCTTTCTATTCAGTCTTAATCTCCTTCTTTCAGGGGCACTAAATTCATAGCTTCAAGTTGATTAAATTAAAAATTCAATTAAATACATATTTTTAAGTGGACACACTTGCTTTGAATAGAACAGCATCTTTTGAATTACAATCAATTTCTAGAAGTAATATTCATCAGATACAGCCATTGCCATTTTCTATAAGAAGTTATTTTGCATGGTTAAATTAGAAAATTTAATATGCACTCCAAAGATCAAAGGACCAATAGCTAAAAGCAGAAAATGAATATCTTCATGTAATTTTCTATTATTCTGTTACATTGAGGATAAAAGACTATCTAGAATGTTGTGTCCAAAGAAATATCCTTTTATCATTTCTATAGTTTTAAACTTTCCTCCTATACTAATCATTTTATAATACCTGGCCTTTATTCATTTTAAATCAAAGTGTACGATAAGTAATTCATTTATGAAATTCATTATAAGCAAAACACACTGAACTTCTAACATCAAGAATTGTGTTAAAGCAAGATAAGTATTATCTTTAATGGACTTATCAAGACATCTGGAGTAAATAATATGTGTAGAAATAGAAAATACTGAGAAAAATCTTAAGAATTCCTCAATCTACCTTTTAGTTTCTTAGAGATGAAGTAGCTTTTAATATTTTATTTGAGATTGTGGGTGGAAATTTTGTCTTTTAAAGATATAAATTAAATATAGAATTTCCATAATTAACTATAAAGCAAACTAACAAATAGGAAATGTTAACACTGATCTTGTCTTGGGGATGTGTTCCCAGGGCTGATAACAAGTTAAACTAAGGTCTTCAGGTCCATGGATGAAAAAGAAAATTCTGAAACACATCCTCAATCAATCCTTCCATTGAGAAGAAAAAAAGTTTGAGCTTTCATTTTGCCTGGTTGAGTGACTTGGTTTATTGAAAAGTTCAAATTAAAAATATTACAAGGCCAACCAACACCTTGACATGAATAGAATTTAGTCATTGAGATGATCAAATATTACAAGTAGATTTTGAACTTTTTAAGAAAAGGAGCCTTCTTGTATGTTCGAATTCTTAGTACTTACGTATCACGTGGGACTTGCTTGTAGTCAGTGATCAGTATACATTAACTATGCTTCTGTTGTTGTTGAATTATTATAGTAGCTAATTCCCATAAAGCAATATTAAAAATTACAAAATGAAAGAGGAATCATACCTTAAATTTTCCTGAACTTATGGCTGATTTTATTAGATGGAGCATGCTATATTTTAAGATGTGAATAATAGACAACGCATATTTTCGTATTTATTCTACTTGCTGCAAGTCACAAATGTTTATTACCTTTCTGTGCAGTGTTGAAGAAATCCCTCTTCTAAAATTGTACTTACTGAGTGAACTACACTGCTTGTGAATTAGTTTTCACTGGCTTCAAATCCAGTCAATGCCTTGTTTTACAAAAAGAAGCTGGAAAACAGAAATGTGTTACACATCCATAAGAACAATTTCATTCCACAATATTTGAACACTCTAAAAAGAGGTTATTTTTTCCAATGTTCTTACTGCATGCAGTGGGTAATGAACATGTATTTTAGCAAGGAAGAAAAGAACACTTAAGATTTCACAGACACAGTTTATTTAAAAGTAAAAGCACCGATTTATCGTTAATATTTATTTTTTCAGTTCTTATGCTAATAGTAGATGAAATACAAAACTATTCTAACAAATGATATGCTGAACAATTATTGAAAAATGCTGTTTCTTAATTTTTAAACAATTATTGAGAAATACTATCTCTTAATTTTTGAACAGTCTTTAGAATTATTTCTAGCAAGAAAAGCTTGCTGAGGTCATAAATTCAACATTTTTTTTCCATTCTCCTATTTTCTTTCACATATTTTCAGAGTAGATTAATGTTTTTTATTCCTTCAACAGCAAAATTTTAGTGAGATTTACACTATCTTTTTTTCTTTTTTGACAGACTTTTTTCTATAGGGTACTTGTGCTTGTCAGGGAGACAGAGAGAGACAAAGACAGATAGTGAGAAATCAGTCCACTGGGGGCGGGGTGGTGACTATGATGCAATCTCTTCTCCTCTATTCTCCTCTCAGGACTTGAGGCACATACACACATACACCTGGTGTGAATTTTAAGCCACTGAGCCCAGGACTTGAACCATCTGTGGGAATCCAGTAACATAAACATTACACCATCTGCTGGCCCTGAGACTTGCACTATGTTAATTATTAAAGAATTTTTATAGAAATGCTTGATCTTGTAATAAAGAGAAAACATTATGTTTAGCTTTCTTCAGTGTTATTAGCATTTAAGAATTTTTCGTTATTAACTAATACAATTCAGTATATGGTTTTTTTTAACACGATTAAACCTTTCTTCCTAAGTAATTCTGCAATATATTTTACTAATGAAAATAAATTTATGTGTCTTATGCATGTAAAAAAAGGAATTATAAAACCTTTATTATATAAAAAACATTTTCTCTCTCTCTCTGCTATAAAATAGAAAGTATTCAAGACTTAATTTTATTAAAAATGCAAATTAAGAATTATTATGCTCCAAAGTTTTGGAAATTCTTTCCTTATCATCCACATAGAGGGAAATAACTCAATAAATGTTTGTTGACTTAAAATAGACAAGATAGGAACCAGCCGTTGGCATAATGATTACATCGCTGGACTCAAATGTAATAGACCACAGTTTGAGTACCAGACCTGATGACTTAAAACTCACTCTGAGCACATGTATGTAAGTGCTTAAAATCTCAAGAGGGGAATGGAAGAGAAGAGACTGTGGCAAGCCATCCCTTGTGGTGAGAGATTTCTCACTTTCTGTCTCTCTATCTCTCTGTTTCTCTGGTAAGCACACACACCCTATAGCAAAAATCTCTAAACAAACAAACAAAAAATCTAGACAAAATATTTCAAGACCTTAATTAAACTAAATTTGCAATAAGTATACCATATAATTAATACATTACATTTATATGCTGTAATATCTTAGACATACATGTATAATAGAAAAAGTTTCTATATACCTTTAAATTCAGTCTGTCCTTGTACACATATAACCTATAATAGTTAATCTGGACATCAAGAACAAAACCCGTCAGCAGATTTCAGGTGATATAGAAGGATTTTTTTTTTTTTTTAGTTTATTTATTTATTTATTGAGAGTGAGAAGACCCTCCAACAGTGTCTGGCCATGATGCGATTCTCCTTCCAGCCTTCCAGTTAACCAGGAACATGATAAACATTCAAGTTGACCTAGGACTTGAACCCCATATCTTCTCATTTGATTTCAGTATCCTGCAGTGGTACCCTACCACCTGCACACCATGGCTGGACTTAGGAGCATATTTTTAATACGAACTGATGTAACACTTTGCACACTATAAATCAGAGTTAACAGATGAAAAAATTTAATTACTGCTAGAAAATTTTGTTGGATCTTAAAAATATGCAGTAAGATAAAAATTGTTGTCTCTGATTTTTCTTTGTATGAGAAATACCTAAAAAAACTTAAAGAAACAAATACTTTTTTTAGTGATGATTTTTGTCTTTTTTTTTTTTTTTTTTTTTTTTTTTTAGGCTTTTTGCCATAGGCATGTTTGCTCCCCAGAGAGAGAGAGAGAAAATGAGAAATCACCCCTCAGGGGGTATGGCTACAAAGCAATCCCTTCTCCAATTTCCTCTCAGGACTTTAGGCACACACATGTGCCCAGCATGATTTTCAAGCCTCCAGGTCCTAGATTCAAACTGCAGTTGACCATTTGAGACTTAATGAGGAATTCTTTGTGAGGGACTTCTTTTATGAATCTTCTCTTCAAAACACAAATAAAATATGGTAACTTGCATAGTAACAATGAAGGTCATGCAAATGATGTGTAGGGAGATTTGTTTAGTTAAACTTAGGTTTCACTATAGATGAGGAAAACTCCCCAAGGAGACACATATTTTGGCTTATTTTTAATAGTTTCATACATGGGCTCCATTTCTCCTATCATTGTGACCTGGAATTTGTGGGATTATTGTAGTTAGTAACTGTCCTTAACAAATTCTCCAACTTTCAACTTTATCCTTAATTATTTAGTCTATTTTTTCTTATTTTTGGCAGGGGATTTTCCTCAGGAGAAGTATGGTTTTTTTTTTTCTCCTAGAAGATATTTCCTTTCTTTCTTATTTATTTATAGAAATTTTGCTGTAAGGTGCATGTGCTTTCTGGAGGAGAGACAGAAAATAAGAAATCATCTCCCACGGGAATGGCCACATCACAATCCCTTCTCATTCATTTTCCTCTTGGGCTTTTGGGCACACGTGCACATGTGTGCCCATGTAAGTTTCAAGTCTTCAGGTAAGGGACTCAACCATGGCTGGCTGCTTAGGAATCCAGTGCCTTCTCCCTAGATATTTTCTAAATCCTGATGATTCACATCATGAATATCACCTTCAGATAACAGAATAAGAAAAAGAGTCTAGAAAAGTCTGCAAAAATGTTTAAAGTTTATTTATTCTATAAGTCATCGAGGCAGAGATACAGTACCTCCCACTAGGTTTCAGCTAGCCTGGTTCATGATCACACACATGCCTGAGGTATTAAGGGCGGACTCTGGATGTAAACCCATAGCTCACCCATGTGGGTCTGCCTCACAGAGCATAGCTCTTCTCTACTGCACTGCCATCTGGCAACAGGAAGATGAATTTTAAGGATGATGCAGCCACCATCGAATGTCTTGAAAGAGAACAGCTATCACATCACAATTTAGTGTTTCCATTCTATAAGGCCAAATATATGTCCTAAGGTTTATTAGATACTTAATTATGTATTTTGTGAAGGGATAAAATGAAATTTTGAGTTAAAGTAAGAATCTCTCCCTTTCCTTCTTGCCT
This sequence comes from Tupaia belangeri chinensis, assembly GCF_000334495.1. NCBI lineage: Eukaryota > Metazoa > Chordata > Mammalia > Scandentia > Tupaiidae > Tupaia > Tupaia belangeri. The sequence goes on from NW_006159731.1 coordinate 5,938,612, forward strand.
TTTTACCTTTTCTTGTTTTCTTTTATATGAAACTCTACCAAAATCAGTATCTAGAGATCTCCTTCTAGAGATAGGGTAAATTTGATATTAGAATAAATATGAACTCCTACTGAACATTTCCTAAGCCTATTACTTTTATTCAGAACTTAAGTGAGATTTTTAAATACCAATTTGTTTTTTCTTTTGGTCAAAAAGTGCATACACTCACCAAGGAAGGAATGAGAAACAGAAAAAGAGGAAGAGACAAAGAGCCCTTCCCCAATATGGCATGATCACACCACAATCCCTTCTCCTCCATTTCTCTAATTTGTAGGGATGCACATGTGACCAACTTGTTTTTCAAGCTGCTGGGGCTGGGACTCAAACTTGTGATTGGCCATATGGGATCTTGCTCCCTTAACCAGTAGGTTATAGGGCCAGCCTTCAATTAAATATTTTTTAATGAATAATCTTTAATGCTTGAGGTGATAGATATAGTTACCTCAATGCAATTATTACATATTTAATTCTATCCAAAAATCACACTACACTCCATGAATATGTATACTTTTTGTGTGCCAAGTAAAATTTTTTTAAAGTAGAAGAACAGTAAAATTTAATGATCAATTTTTAAATTAATTTACTTACTTTAAAGAATTTTAAGTTTATAGATATCTAAGTAGAAAATATGGGAACTATATACACTGTCTCCCCTCTACCTGGACCCCCACACACAGATTTCTCCTATATATATCTCAGATTCTTCAAACATTTGTTAAAACTGATGACCAATACTGATATGTTATTATTAACTAAATCCTGCTAATTACAATACGGGTCACTCTGCGTTGTACAGTATAAAGTAGAAATTAATTTTGGTGTAAAAGTTTTATGAAATCCATGCATAGCTTTCTTTTAAAAATAATATCTATTTTTCATGAACATTTTGAAGAAACTCATAAACAAGTCTTTTTTTTTAAGTATAGTCTAAGAATTTTTGTGCAACCTGTCATCTAGTCTTAGGGCACTTTTTTTACTCTAGAAAGAACCACATACCCATTAGCAGTCATACTCTACCTACTTGTTCTAAGCTTCTGACAACCACTAATTGGTGTATCAGGAGCAGGCCAAGGAACATGAAGCCAAACGTTGAAAGGGATAGATAGGAAAGAAGTTTAGTAAGAGCTGAAGCTCCGTCACAGTGACCAGACACTCATGTAAGGGTCTGGTGCCCCTCAGTGGGGCAGTGGGGTTTTTATACAGGCAAGTAAACAAGTTACATAAGGTGCACCTGACAGAGTAGCAGGGTCAGAAGTGCATATACCTCAGAAGAATAGCTTGTGCCTTGGATACACAACCACATCCTTGTTTCTGTTAGACTCTCAGCGCTGGTGGCCTAGGCTGACATTATGACGCCTGCCAATACAGAGAAAATGGAGGACCAGTTGTCAAGATAGACTCGACATACCCCAATTTTTTTTTTTTTTTTTTTTTTTTTTTTTTAGAGGTGAGAACTTCTGACGAGGTCAGTCTCACTTATTAACCTCGGCCTTGTTTTCTAGTTCATCTCCGACAACTTCTTTATAATAGGCGTGGAGATACAGGACAGGGACTTCGTTAATTTGCCACCAAACAAAGCCAATGAGTGTATTAATTAGACAAGGAGCCAAGATCAGAATGAGCAGGAGGAGCAGCAGAGGCCCTGCAATAGCTGAGAGCAGGGTGGTCAGCCAGGGGACTCCTTGGAACCACCGCTCAAACCATCCTGCACATGTTTGGTGTCTGTCCTTTAATGTTAGCCTGGACAGTGGCTACTGTCTGTTGAATAATGCCAAACTGGTTAGCATAGAAACAGCAGGTCTCTCTCAGACCATGCATAGGCCGTCTTGTTTAAGAAAAATAAGGTCTAACCCTCTCCGATTTTGTAAGACAACCTGGGCCAAGGAATTTAGCTCATGTTGGAGAGTCTCTATGCTCGCACTAAGATGTTTAAGATCCTGACTGATGGCCATTTCAAGGGCAACATAGTGTTGTGAATTGGTCATCAAGGCTGAGGCTCCAAGAGCCGTGGAACTAGCAATTCTCAAACCTACTAGAAAAGGGGTTAGGATAGGGTCTGCTCTTCTGGTCCGAGTCAATCCCAGGATGTGGTGCTGTCCCTGGGGCCCAGAATATAGAGACACAGCAGGCAAGACATGCACTAGACTCAATACTAATAATATCGTCTGTCTTTGTACATTTGTCTTTTCTGGAAACTTTAAACCCACTGAAGCATACATTGTGTGTCCATTTGCAATGGCTTCTTTCACTTAACATTTGTATTAACTATTCATGTTGAAATATGTATTAATAAGTCATTCCTTTAATTGCTAAATAATACTCCATTGTGATGAATTATTATTGACTTAGAAATCATTTTGAGTGGAGGCTGGCTGCTGGCATGTTGGCATTGGGTGCTGGACTCCCACATGGCCGACAGAGGTTTGGGTCCCAGACCTGGTAGCTTTCTTTCTCACTTTCACTCTCTCTCTCTTGCTTTCTTGCTCTGTCCTTCTATGATCAAATTAAAATAAATAAATAAATATAGTTAAATAAAGTAATCTTTTAAAAAATAAACCATTTTTTGCTATCTCATGTAAGATATCTATTTGAGAATGAACTATGTGTGCAGAAAATTTTCTTCAGAAAATTGGAAATTCATTAAAAAGAAATGGTATTTGGTTTTAGAAATAGAAATATTGTTATCAGAGCTAGATGTTTAGTGGATGAAATAACAATTAGCCTCATATTTTTAGTGCATATTCAAGAATGCAGCAGAAACAATGCAAGGATACAAGTAGCCTTTTTAAATACAGTATAAACAAATTCTTCTCCCTACCCAAAATGTGTATCTATAGTTATTTACATGATTGAGTGAAAATAAAGATAATTATAGCAGAAGGAGTTAGAATTAATAAAATATTAATTGTCAGAGGGTGCATATTCTTATCAGAGAGAGTCAGAGAAAGCAGTTTCAACCTCCAATGGGGAAATGGGGCCTTATCATTCTGCCATTTTTTCCCTCCAATTTGTTTTTATTTATTTATTTTTTAGAGGTTTTTGCTATAGGGCACATTTGCTCACCAGAGAGACAGAGAGACAGAAAGCGAGAGACCACCTCCTAGGTAGGATTGCCACATTGCAATCTCTTCTCTTCCATTCTCCTCTTGGGATCTTGGGAACATACGCACATGCACCCAGCATTGAATTTAAGCCACTGGGTCCGGGACTCGAACTGCAGTCAACCACATGGGAGTCCAGCAACATAGCCATCACGTTATCTGCTGGTCCCTCCAATTTTTCATCCTTTTTTGATCCTGGGCATGTGTGAACACACCTGGTTTGTTTTTAAGCTGGTGGGGCTAGGACTCGAGCCTTGTCAGCCATGTGGAATTGGCTTCCTCTGCATATCTCTGAATTCTAGTGCTACAGGGCTGGCCCCCCTTTTTAAACTTGCCTTGTTCAGAACTAATGACCAGACAGTAGTGCAGTAACAAATGCTTTGTAATGCTCAGGTTACCCAGGACGCTCTCAAGGTCTCTGTATACATTCAGAGCACATCTTGTGCCTGTAAGACCAACTGGTTGAGGTTGGGGATGGATTATTGTTTGGGTGATTGTCTCTTTTTGTCTCTGTCTCTGTATTTTCCTCTCCTTCACTCTCTGTCTCCCTTTCTTAAGAAATAAATAAATAAACATAAACTATAGACCCAACTACAATAGTGAAGGGAGTGGCACTGATCTGCAGTGCTGGAAGCCATGTACCAACTATGGGTTGGGTTCCCAAGTCCACTAAAAACACACCTGACTAGCCAAAGTACTAACTGTGTTGACATATCATTAACAGTACCTGTCTTTCTCTCTCTTGTATGTGTGTGTCTGCACTTTCATAAATAAATAAATAAATAAATAAGCTTTAAAAATAATACTAAGTAAACTTTTAAAAAGTATCTTCTCCCAAAAATCTAAAACATAAACACACATATTATTCATGGACTGCACCTGTCAGGATCAACAAATCACTGCCTCCATGTCTTATCCCACTGGAAAAGATATAATGAATAAAACAACCTAAGATTAAATCAAGCACAAGAGAAAAATGTTGCCATCAAGAAGTTGTAAGCACAAGATGTACAAGGCTGCTGTCAGCATGACATGACAGTATTTTGCAGTAAACTTTTTAAAATGTAAAGTATTCAAGGTATACGCTGAAATAACAATAAAAGCATACCATAGTAAGCATATAAACCAGTACCATTATCATATATCATTATTATCAAATAACATGTGCTGCATATATGCTATGTGCTATGTTTTCGTGCGACTAGCTGAAGAGTGAGTTTGTTTACCTCGGCATCACCACAAACACATGAGTAATGCATTGTACTGTGTTGTTACCACAGTGATATCACTAAGGGATAAGAACGTTTTCGCTTCATTATAGTCTTAGGAGACTGCCATCTTAGATGCAGTCGGTCATTGACTGAAATGATATGTACATGTACAATGGTGCCAACATGATTTTACCATGGCATATATATAAAATCACTTTAACAGATAAAAGATTCATTGAGTCACTGGATTAGCCATACTGCACTATTTCGTTTAACATATTTAATGTATAAAGACTATAATTTTCCCTCATGTTGAATGCAAATGTTGGCGTATTATACATCTATATGTACATGAGAGAAAACATACACTCTTTATATATTAATGATAAATAATCATTTTAAAGATTAAAAAAGTCAATATGAAATCTACACTAAGGCCAGCTTAGGCATTCATAAGAAAGGTTGCTAAAATGTACAGAAATGGGCTTGGTTGAGAAGGAAGTCAAAACTATATTAACTTTCTCCAGTGTACTCTGCCATGAATACCTTAAACATTGTATTGGTTTGACACTTTTAAATGTTTTAGTAGATTTCTGTTTAGTTCATTTATTTCTTCTATGCTTGAGAAAGACAATGAAAAGACATCCTCAACAGGGTCTCAATGCTGTAATCCTCACACCTGCCAGCCCCAGATCATGGGTGCATGCCAGCCAGGCATAATTAGGTAGATCCCTGGAGGCAAAGTCAGAATGTCCCCATGTTGTACTACTGCAGCAACATGGGGCCCTACATGTCAGGAGATACGTATCTGGTGGGACTACAGGGCTGATGACTGGTTTATTTGAGAGAATGTAATATTCAGAAGTCTTATTGCCACTGGGTTATGATGCTAGCTTAGTTTGACCTTTAACCCTTACATAGTAAAGAAATACATCATCTTAAGCCAATTGAAAACTGAATAACCTTTAGATTTTATATTGCTGGCTATAGTTTACAAATTATTTTTATAATTACAAGACTTGTGCCAGTGAGCCAGTTATGAACTGTTCATCATTTCTTTTTATCTCTTTAGCATTAGAAAAAAACAACCAAGTGATTTAAACAAAGTGTTATCATTGAGACCATGATTAAATAGCTCAAATTAGCTGATGCCATCCAATGCCTTTAAATAAAGTGAAAAATCCTGAATATAAGGATTTGTAATGTAATATATGTAAAACCATCCATTTTGTTATTCAAAATGCCCATTTATTCCTCTCAAATAAAAGTAATTTAATAAATATTATGGTTTGATTAGAAAAACTACTTTCCATGGGACCAGCACTTGGCATAATGGCTAAGCGGCTGGACTCCCATGTAGTCGACCACAATTTGGGTCCTGGACCTAGTGGCTTTAACTATGTGTGTGTGTGTGTGTGTGTGTGTGCCCAAGATCCTGAGAGGAGAATGGAGAATGGAGGAGAAGGGATTGGGGCATGGCCACCCCCCTGGGGGGCAGGGGGTGATTTCTCACTTTCTGTCTCTCTGTCTGTGTCTTTCTGGCGAGTGCACGCACCCTATGGCAAAAAACTCAAAACAAAATAAAAAAAAAAAAGAAAAAAGAAAAAATAAAAACTACTTTCCTGCAAACAGTTTTAGTAAGAAGAAATTTCTGAACTAAATAGAGGAACTAAGTTCCTTATGAATATTATTGTAAATAATTTTCTCCCCATTTTTTGCTATGGGGGGTGTGTATTCGCTAGAGAAAAATGGAGAGAGAAAGAGAGGAAGAAAGGGAAAGTGAGATATTATTGCCCAGAGAGGACAGACACACCAAAATCCCTTCTTCATTGTCCTCTTGGGATTTTGGTCACACATACACATGCACCCAGAGTATCATTCAAGTCACTGAGTTCAGGACTTGAACTGTGCAGCTGGTCATGTGGGATCCAGGTCCCTTAATATCCTCACCATCTGCTGACCTTGAAAATAACTTTGTGCAAATTATTATAATATTCTATATAAATCAAAATAGTACTGGAAATTGCAGAAACTGATGCTGAAGTTTGAAGTCAAAAAGTTTGATAGGAATAGAGAAGAGGCGTAATTAATAGTGCATATAAAATATAATTCCTTATGTCCTTGATATACCCATGAATTTATAAAAATTTAGTTCAATCAGCAAGGCCTCCCAGTAATGTGCTGTTAAAACAAACATCTAAAAATATATTGAAAGCCAAAGGCTGAATCTGATTCTGAATTCTATATCTGGACATTTCTTTGTATTGATGTATATAGATTTTTAATTGCATTACATTTTTTTCAGTACAATAACTTAGAATAACTTTATAAAATCTGCCATTCCATATACTTATATCAGTGGTACTTAACTGAATTTATATACAGGTTCAAATAACCATTTGAATCTAGTAAGAACTGGATTTCAAAAATGAAACTCTCTTTTGACAAAAACTGTCAATCAAATAGCTTTCCTTACTTATGTTATTTTCCAGGTTGAATTTCTCTAAGCCCCAATTATGTTATTCAAATAAAGATCACATTTGCTCACTAGATTATTGGAATACACATAAAATTTACTTGACAAATTTAGGGTACTGCTTTGAATTTTAACTCCATTGAGAGGTATTCCAGGTACAAACCAGGAGAGTCATTGGTTTTCTCCATTTGACAGTTTAGCTAATTCTACAAGTGCTCGTAAATTCGTATCTGCATAACTTGTAAATGTATATCTGCATAAATTCAATTGATATACTAAGTTCTAAATGCAAATCAAACATGCCATTTTATTATAAAACTAACTCTGACCCTGGCTGATTTTCTAATACTCAGATTTCAGTTAAGGCATTTTTATCATCAGATCAAGGGCCTTTCTTAAATATTCATTCTGTTTAAATTAAATCTCTCAAAGAGTCACTTTTAATCACACCATTCTGTATGTCATTTATCTATTCATAGATTCCTTTTTTTTTCCCCCTTAGATTTTGCATAGGGCTCTTGTGCTACCAGAGAGAGACAGGAAGAGGGAAAGTGAGAAATCACTCCAAGCAGGGAAGGTGACACCACAATCCCTTCTCCTCTAGTCTCCTCTCTGGATTTTGGGCAAACACTCACCCAGCATGATTTTCAAGCCACCAGGTTTGGAACTGACCCACACTCAGCCAACTGGATGTCCAGTATCTTAACCACTATGGCACCTGCTGGCTTTTATGATTATCTGTTATTATGTGTTTTCTCTTTCCTCCACAGAAAGTCTCTTCCCCATGAACAGGTGTTTCTTCTGTCTGTCTAATATGTTCCCAGTGTCTAGAATAACATGTGATGCATAGAAGGTGCTCAGCAATTATTTATGGCATAAATAGCTCTCCAACTCACAGGTCTATCTATTGCAATATTCAATGCATTTATTTATTTTTTTTCAGACCAATAATATTGCTATATGTATAAACTTGATCTCACTAATATCTCCTGTATTGTCTAACAATAACTTACTCTGCCTGATCAAGAAAGTTGAAAGCACAAACTTCTCCATATACTCTTACTTCTACTTAAACCATCTCCAAACTGTTTATGATCCTCAGTAATGTTTTTCTATTTCTATTGACAGTTTATATGCTCAAGTTCTTTTCAACATTTTCCTGGATTGCTATATTTCCTTAGTATGGTTGATTAACTGCTTAACAAAAAGCCAGGACTCAGTATCTTTCTTTACTGTCTCAGAAAGCTTAGGTAAAATTATTATAATAAGAGCATAGTGGAGCCAGCAGATGGCCTAGCAGTTTTGTTGCTGGACTCCCACATGGCCAACTGTGGTTCAAGTCCAAGACCTGGTGTCTTGACAATCTCACCAGTCACATGTGTGTGCGTGCCCAAGATCTCGGGAAGAGAATGGAGAAAAAGTGTTTTTGGTGTGGCCATTCCCCCTGGGAAGAGGAGTGATTTACTATTTTTCGTCTCACTGTCTCTGTCTCTCTCTCTCTGGCAAACTCATGGGCCCTAAAGCAAAAACCTCTCACAAAAAGAGAAGAGCCTAGCACCTCTAATATGTTCATGCAGTCGTGCTTTCTAATATCATTTCTTATTATACTTTCTAATATGAAACTAATGGCAAGATTAAAAAAAAAAAGAAAAAGAATAAAAGAAAATGAAAAAAGTTTACAAGACTTATGAGACCACATTAAGTGAAAAGAAATCCCAAAGAAAACACATGAAATGACATTTAAACCTGTTTCATAAAATAATAACAAGAAACGTTCTATGTTTTAACATTTTAATTTAGATTTCAGCCATAGGGTATGCACACTTTCAGAGAGAAACAGAGAGAAAGTGAGAAATCACCCCCTAGAATGGATGGCCACACTACAATCTCTTCTCTACTCTCTTCTTTGGAATTTGGTCAGGCATACATGTGCACATGCCAAAGTAATTTTTCAAGCTGCTGTATCTGGGACTCAAACTGAGGTTGGCCATGTGCCAACCCAGTTCCTTAACCACCATGCCACCTGCTGGCCCCAAAAGTTCTCACATCTTGAGTGAGATATGGATATCCAAATCCAGGAAGTTAATGCAAATGAAATCGTTTCTTGATTTATTTTTTCATCTAGTTAATTGTTGGTATATAAAAATGTTGCTGAATTTTGTATGTTGATTTTGTATCTTGAAACTTTACTTTGTATGTAAGTGATTACAGGTTTTTTTGCAGAGTAATCCATGATAGATTATATTACCTGCAAACAGGGACAATTTGACTTCATCCTTTCCAATCTGAATTCCTTTTAATTTTTTCTCTTGCTTCATTTTTACAAAACAAACAAATGAAACCTAGGAATGGAGCCATTTCTACACTTTGTTATTAATCCCTGTTGGTTGTAGTCTGCAAATATTTGAGGAATGTAAAGATATCTACAACTAAAATGATAGAACACTGACAAAAGAAGTTGAAGATGACACGTTCACACAAAATGGAAAGATGTCCCATGTTCATGAATTGGAAAAGTCAGTATTGTTAAAATGACCACACTACCAAAAATGACATACAGATTCAATGCAATACTTAGCAAAATACTGAAGGCATTCTCCACAGAAATATAAAAAACAATTATAGAATTTGTATAAAATCACAAAAAGCCCCATAATAAATATGTGTGTGTGTGTGTGTGTGTGTGTGTATATATATATATATATAAAATGTATGTGTGTATATATATGTGTATATATGTATACACACCCACATATATATACATACACATGCAATTGTATTTTCTAATATTATTTCCTATTATACTTCATATATATATATATATATACTTATATATATATACAAACATACACATACAATTGATTTTTGACAAAGGAGTCCAAAACTTTTGCTGGAGAAAGAACAGTTTTTTCAATAAATGGTGCTAGAATAATTGAATGTTTATATTCATAAGAATGAAATTAGATCCCTATCTATCACCACATACAAAATCAACCCAAAATGAGGAAAGACTTAAACACAGGAACCACAAATATAAAAATACTAGAAGAAAACTTAGGAAAAATGCTTCATGTCATTGGTTTGGCCAACATTTTTTGATAAAAATCTCAAAAACACAGGCAACAAGAGCAAAAACAGACAAATGGAATTATATCAGCCTTAAAAGGTTCTGGACATAAAGGAAACAATTAACAGGTAAAGAGACAACTTACATAATGGTAGGAAATATTTGCAACCTATACAACCAACGAGGGATTAATAACGAGTATCTACAAAGAACTCGACTCTATACCAAATAACAATAATTTGATTAAAAATAAGCAAACTACTAGAATAGACAGTGTATATTACTCAAAAGAAGACATAAAAATGACCAACAAACATATCAAATAAATGTTTAATATCATTGATCATCACTAAAATTCAAATCAAAAGCATCTTACCAAATGGTTATTATCAAAAGAAAAACTAACAAACACTGACAAGGATGTGGAGCATTGGGAATTCTTTTGCACCATTGGTAGGCATGTAAAATAGTACAGCCATTGTGGAAAACAGTATGAAGTTTCCTGAAAAAGCTAAAAGTATAACTTCTGTTTGATCTACTAATCCCATTACTAGTTATGTATCAAAAAGAAAAATAAGAAAACAGCATGTCATAGAGATACATATACCCCGATGTTATTTATAGCACTATGTATTTATAATAGTCACAATATAGAATCAATTAAAGTATCAATCAACAAACAAATGGATAAAGAAAATGTAAAAAAAAAACATTGTTATGGGAACCAGCAGTTAGCGTAATGGCTATGTCGCTGGATTCCCACGTAGTCAACCGCGGTTCGTGTCCTGGACCCGGTGGCTTAAAAAACTCATGCCGGGCGCGTGTGCGTGTGTGCCCAAGATCCCGAGAGGAGAATGGAGGAGAGGGGATTGCGGAGTGACCATCCCCCCTGGGGGGTGATTTCTCGCTTTCTGTCTCTATGTCTCTCTCTGTCTGTCTGGTGAGCGCACGCGCCCTAGAGTGAAAATCTCTCAAAAAAAAAAAGTGTTATATATTCACAATGGAATATTATACTGCCATTAGGAATAAGAAAATCCTGTCCTTCAAGGCAACATAGAAGAGCCCAGAGCACGTTAAGTGGAAAAACTCATACATAAAGAGAAAAATCACAAGTTCTCATTCATACAAGAAAAAGTTGATCTGATAGAAGTAGAAAGCCAAATAATGATTACTAAAGGATAGTAAGGCGGATGGGGAATGAGAAATGGTAAATGGATACAAAATTACAGTTAGGTAAGGTGAGTAAGTTCTAGTATTCTGTAGAATAATAGGGTATTTATAATTAATATATTACCATATTTAATAGCTATTTTCTATAATTAATCATTTATTATTTATCTCAGAATAGCTAAAAGAAAAGATTGTGAGTGTTCCCAACATAATGTAATTATAAATTTTTGTGAAGATGTATTATGCTAATAACCTGACTTGATCATTGCATGCTGTAATTGTGCTCTAACAAGTCAATGTGTACCCCATAAACATGTACAATTGCTGTGTGTCAATTAAAAAATAAGTTTTAAAAAGCCAGTGGTTCCTTTTTTTAACTCCTAGATTTAATATGGTTTTAGATTTTTGTGCTCATTTTAAAATTTAGATTCAACTCTGTTATTTTTAAAGAAAAAACTGGGACACTAACTTGCTATTCCAATAAATATGAGATAAGAGCCAATATTTATCAACATATAATTATATTTCAAATTTAGTAAAAAAATAGAAATGTGATAAATAATACAAATATAAATACTTAGGGCAATAATGTGCGAAATAAATATGAAGTAACAAGATATGTTACTCAAAGTCAGAATAAAATTGCATCCATCTTACTCAAGTTCACTATCATATAGCTTCATCAAAAGTTTTTATTAAATAAGGAAATATTTAATCATTAGCATAGGAGATAATTTAAAAATTCATCAATATAGCTGTTTTAAATTGAAGAATTCTTAAATTCTTGAATCATCAATACACATTCTTTTTTTAGTTTTCTCTTACATAATATCCTAATAACTTTTACTTTTTAATATGAACAAGGACATTGAGTAGAAAGAAAGAATCTAAGAAGGCAATGATAGAGCTAGAAAGATAGTTAGCATTTCTTTTCCACAGTTTGAAAAGCTTATGAAAATGACATACAAAATAATCTTTGTTCTGATTAAATGTATCATTTCATGCTATTCATATGGGGGAAATCGACTATGGCCATTTTGTGTCAGCTCTTTCCAATCCCATTTTTATTTATAATTTAAATAGTCTACATAATTTCTTTAGTACACAAACATAAATGTAATTAATTAAGTAAAGTTTTTTGAAAATAATTTTTTGGCAGTTACAAGTAGACCTTCAATTTGAAAAACGCACTTGAATAATAATTATAAATAATGGTTTGGTGTCCCAGAGGGTCTTGTCAGTGCAATCATTTATCTGTATAAAAGTCTGTCGTAAATTTTGAATGAAAATCAAGGCACTAAATGTCTGGATTAAATGCTGACTTCTCTGAATCTAAAAATGCATGTCTACTGGTTTTAGTTGCTTTTCTTCTATTTGGCATTCATACACTGTTTCCCCTTAATGTGACAGTCTAAAGCAGACAAAGAAAAATTGGCGCTACACTTTCAGAAAGCACAAGTGACAGACATTAGGACCTCTTGACTGTATGTCTTGCAGTCAGGGACACCCAGAGTAGTGCAGGTGGGAATTACATACAACTGAGGAACATCTGCTCTACCATGAAGAGAGTCAGTGATAGTGCTCTGTGTTGTCCTGTAACAAGCCTAAAGATTAAAAAAAAAAAAAGGTTGGGGAAATTTCTATTACAAACAGAGCTAGTGTCAGCAGGTGAGGCTATAGCCCATCTGTGCATAAAGAATTATGCTAACAAATACAATCATATAAGCATATTTTCTTTTCAATGCAATCCACGAAGATGAAGGTTAAAAAGTATCATCTTGGATAGAGCATAAAAGGAATAAAAATAAACAAATTTCCCATATTCTAAGCAGCACTAATCTCAGAATGTATATTTAACACCCCATTTCATCTAGCCACTGACTAAGCTAGCACTAAAAAGTTGCTATGAACTGGTTTGTTCTAAATATTAAGCTTAACAAGTTGATTGATGGTAGAGACTTAGCTCAGAACTCAAACTAATATGCTGTTTTTCTCAACTTTGTCACATTGACATATTACTCTAATAGATTGCTTAGATTCATTTACTTAGACCCATGGAAATTTCCCTTTCAGAATAAACTATGGATACTTTCAAGACTGAAAGGGTGTTTTTTACATCTCTAATCATTAACATTTATGCCAGGCAATATGTATTTGCTAAATTAATCTGACAATCTTACAAGAATATGTACACTTTTAATTTCCCCACTCTTTTTTTTTAAGAGATTTTTTTTTTTTTGCTATAGGACATGTGTGCTTGCCTGAGAGACAGAGAGACAAACAGAGACAGAGAGACAGAAAGCAAGAAATTGCCCTGCGGGGGAGATGACCACACTGCAATCCCTTCTCCTCCAGTCCCCCTGGGATTTGGGACATGCACGCACACACACCCTGCATGAGTTTTAAGCCTCAGGGTACGAGACTCAAACTGCAGTTAACTACATGGGAGTCCAGCGACATAACCATTATGCCATTAACTGTTCCTTTTTTCCAGAGTGCGTGCATTCATCAGAAAGAGACAGATAGAGAGGGAAGAGACAGAAAGAGAAGGAGAGAAAGCACTTCCTATGGAGAATGGTCACACTGCAATCTCTTCTCCACCCGATTTCTCCCTCATTTCGGAGTTTGGACACACACGCATGTGCTTGGTGTGTTTTTCAGGCAGCTGGTTCTGAGACTCCAACCTGAGCAGTTGACCATGTAGCATCTAGTTGCCTTAACCACTGCAATACCACCAGCTGGCCCAAATGTGCTCATATTTCTCCTTTGACTTTATTTGTTCATCAAAAAGTCAAAACAAATAACTTAAAATATTAAGCTTACAAGATTGTGTTTTGTTTTACCAGAAAACTAAAAGCAAATATCAATGAAAATTTTAATATTGTTGATATATGATTCTGTAGTGTTCTTGTTACAACTAGGTATGACTTCTATAATGAGGCAAAGAGCATGATATTCCAAGTTAGAATACTCTAACCATCTATTATAGCTTCCAAGATATAAGAAATGTTTTTCAAAAAACAGATCTTGCAAGCTTTCAAGAGACATATGAAACTCCAATGAATAGCAGCAAGTCCTATCGCAGTTATCTTGCACCGTGATATAAAACCCAAGATGAAGACTAAAGAATTTTCTCTATATTTCTGAAAACATAAGGCCTCACTATGTATTTTCAAACTAATTACAATATATGGTGTGGATATTTGTGTCACTATAAAATATACATGTGTAAGAAGAAAAAATTTGAGAGACAATAAAATTTGAATGGTTGAGTAAGAAGCAATTTATGAATTGGGAATCATCGGACCAAAAGACTTTAGTGTTCCAATCACAGAACATCATAGTCAAATATATATTGAGAAAATATGGAAATAACATCAAGACATTTTTGATTGATTTGAAATTACAAAATTGTATCTTGCAGGTAACTTGTTGGAAAGTGCCTGGTCACATATCATGTTAGTTAGCTGCTTAGGATAGGCTGGAGTTTTGTTTTATTTCTAACATAAGCATTTATCTGAAGTTTTTCTTACATTCGTAGATCAAGCAACGTTAGGGCCACTTCTGAGGTATAAATGGTTTCCTCTGACCAGGAATTCTTCACAGTTGATCTCCATTTTAATTTCCTTTAACACATGCCAAAATAGAATCATCAATGGAATGATATTGGGTGGTGGAGCCTTTATGGAAGTGATTAGGTCATGAAGGTAAAGCTCTTGCAAATGGGGCTAATGCCCTCATTAAAGAGGCTTTAGAGAGCGGCCTTGTTCCTTTCACCAGTTGAAGGAAGAAGCTGTCTTTGTGAACCAGAAGAGCATTACCAAATACCAAATCTGACACCTTAATCTTTGACTTTCTAACTTCCACAACTGTATTTTTTACTGTTATAAAAATGATATTTTGTTACAGTAATTCAAATGATCTAAGACAATATTTTAACCCTCAAAGCAGGTTATTTAGGGTTATTAAATTAGGGTGGCATAGCAACACCTGAATTTCTATTATAAAACATTTTCATATTTAATACTTTTATATTAAAGTGTCATAAAAAGATTATACTTTGTTTTAATTTTATTTTATTTATTTATTTTTTTTAGGTTTTTGCCATAGGGCATGTGCACTCACCCAAGAGAGACAGAAGGAAAATGAAGAATTACCCTTTAGGGGGACGGCCAGGCTACAATCCTTTCTACTCCCTCTCCTGGGGTTTGGGGCACACATACACACCTGCCTAGCCAGGCCTAGGACTCACACCACTGTCAGCCACGTGGTAGCCCAGAACCTAAACCACCATGCCACCTGCTGGCCCCATACATTCACTTTTTGAAACTGCAATAGAATTATTTTAAACTTTTGGAATATCACTAAGTGAAGCCTAACTAAACAATAAACAGAAACCAAGATACCATTCCAATAATAAATTTAAAGAAGATTTTCCTCAAATAGATGAAAGATAAAGTTAGAGTTGAATATTATTGTATGTAGTTTGGTCAATGAGTTAGAAAGAATTGTTTTTATTTAGCTGATATTTTTATACATGATAGACTATAAGAATTAGTTTAACTTATAAGGAACTTATTTTTGTTTAAGTACTCAATTTAATATTTCTTATCTAAGACTAAACAAAATACAAGGCACCAAGATCTTTTTATTGTTGTTGTTGGCGAGAAGGTGCTGGTTCCCAGCATTTCTGCAAGGCTTTGTTTCTGTTACTACTACAATCATAGTCGTACTCTTAGCTTTTTAAGCCAATTATGAGTCCAGGAAGTGGACTTCTGTGTCTTCACCAAGAGGAAGCCACCCAAGCACAATATTGGAACTCCTTAGAGGGTCATTTTTCCTTAATGGATTTTACTTGAATGACTCATGCTGACTATATAAGATGAAACACAATTAAATACAGTTCTGTGTGGCTTTGCACATGTGTACACGTGTATAGGAAACAATGCAGCGACATTTGCAGTTACTTCCTCAAATAGCCTTTGAAAAGGAACAAGCAACAGCATGCAGATTACCAATAGCCTTTTCAGTGGAGAGGAGTGAGAGAGGCTAGATAGCAGAAGAACTTTAGCAGAGGGAAATGGCAAAGAGGTGGATTGTTCCTTTAAGGTTAGGAGTCACAAGGCTGATGGGAGAGATGGGGGCTAGAGATTCTATTTGAAAAGAGTCAATTAAGTCCAAAGAGGCAGGGAAGTGGTTCCAGATGGCAGGTAAAACGTAGAAGAAAGACAAAGTGGTGGAGTGGATGGAGGTGAAGAGGGTGAGGGGATGCCTAGAGGAAGAGACTGGGGAGGCTTTTAAATCTGAATTTAATGATAGAATAAAATAAGTAAGTACAAAAAGCGAATGTGCTGAAACAATTGTCGGTAACAACCTCATATAATTCAAGATCAGAGTTTTGAGTATATTTGCAGCTATGGAGGGACATAATCCTTCACAGGAACCTTCTGTTTTATGCTTAGCATCACCCCATCACCAGCAACACTGGTGACCCATATACAAAGGAACACATGACTTGTCATTCACATTTAAAAATAGCCTATGATAACGTTTCAAATTGTTTAACTCTATAATCATTACATTTACATGTACTAGCAGAAAAAGAACTAAGTCATAAACCTGTATTTAGTAGGGTTGGACTACACTTCCTATGCCAACCTACAAATTTTTTTATTGGGTTTTGGAGGTAAAGGAGGAAAAATCCGCATATAAAAATAGATTTGATGTCTACCCACTGTTCAGATCATAGAGATGGCACCTTTTAGAATGGCAGAAATTTCGCTAATAAAATGCTCAATCTGAGGCCAACCAGGCGGCATGGTTAAGGTGGCTGGATCCCACATGCCAGACTGCATGGATCAAGTTGCAGACCCAACAGCTTAAAAACCATACCAGGCACATGTGCGTGTGTGTGCAGAATCCCAGGAGGAGACTGGTGGAAAAGGGATTGCAGTGTGATCATCCTTCTGGGAGGTGCTTTTTCACTCTCTCTCTCTCTCTTCTCTGTCTCTCTCCTCTATCTCTCTCCAGGAAGTACACATTCCCTATATGAAAAAAAATATATACACACATAATCAGTTATTCCAAATGACAATTCCCATTTAAGTAATAACTATTAATAGTGGAGAACAAATATCTCTTTATTTTGAGGAGGCTTTCTAAGCAGCAGTTAACAATGGAGGTTTGTAAAGTTGGTTTTCATGAGAACTATATTTATTACATGTATTTTGGGTTAAATCTTGTATTGAGCACTTATGAATCAAGCAGTATACTAGCTAATAAAGACATGAGGTCCTCAAAAAGCTTATGGAAATGCATATTATTAAAAATTATGCACAGATTTTGAAATTTTTGTAAAAATATAAACTTATATTTTATTTCTATTGTTTTGCAAACTTTTTAAAATTTCCTCATGCAATAGTTAATTAGGCAAAATTTTAACTCTCCAGAAGTGTATACTCAAGTAAGGGCATAGAGCTCAAGAGATAGTTATGAAACAAACAAACAAACAAGTCAGGGAAATATAGGGTAACCCCGAAGCCAGTGTTCATTTGTTGTCAAAACATCAAAAAGGGCTTCCATGGCAAGTGGTTCCCAACAACATTAAGTGACCATATCATACACAAGAATAGCATCACATGGTCTTTCTGAAGGGTGGGTACAATATTTCCCCAAAGGTCCCAGATCAACTGGTCTTACAACAGTATACTTCAGTGCCTTAAAACGTTTGTAAGTCCGTGGTTGCTGGTCAGTGTATTTTATTAAATCACCATTGACATCACTTTTGCAATACTGCCTCTGAAGGGCGAGATACTGGAATTTGTCTGAGAAGCTCTTAAGTGACAAATCTAGTACTATAGCTAAGGTAACAAAACTTTCCTTCAAGAAATAATCTTGTATAAGGCAGGATGATACCATGTTTTTAAAAGATCCATCCATGCTCTTTCTTGAGTTGTCCAAGCTAGTGGTTTCTAAACATAGCTTCACAGTAAAATGGTCTAGGGAAGAGTTATGAAAAAAGACACACTTGTGTAACCCCATCTATTACTAGCAAACCTACTATAGAGCAGTGGTTAATGTGAAATGGTTCCTGTGGATATACATGAATAAGTGGGGACTTCAAAAGTTCGTGGAGCATACATACCCAAAATCCTGAGAGGAAAAGGAAGAAAAAGAATTGCAGTGTGATCATCCCCTGAGGGGGTGATTTCTTACTCTGTCTCTCTGGAGTGTACACACGCCCTAGAACAAAAAATTTCTCTCAAAAAAAAAAAAGAATTCATGGAGAAATATAATTAAAATATGAGTTTATTTTTTTTTATTTTTTACATTTAATCACTGTGTATCATTACAGCATATCAAACAAATTTTTCTTCACAAATACACTGCATTTTGGTTTAGGCAAAGACATTACCATATACGTTATGTGTTTTCTTTTTTAAAAATTTTGAATTTTAATTTTTATTTAATGAAATATATCTTTTTTATTTATGCTTAATCACTTATGTCTTCACATATCCCTTTACAGTGTACAAAATTTCTTTTTCCAGCACGAATAGCATGCATATCAGCCAAGACAAAGACATTACTATATACTTTATAATCAGCGAATAGCTTTTCAGTTTTGGTCATTTAAACATACATTTTTTTCCTTCCTGTGTTCCACTCCCTCTGTTCCTCCTTCACCCATTCCCATATTATACCAATACTTACTATCTCTAGTATCTACAATTGCCCTCCTTTTTACTATACATTTTCAAACTTTCAGTTCTGCTATAGTGCACAGACAATTGGTATATATTGAGTGAGAAAATATGAGTTTATTCTGATACAAAAAAATTTTTAAATTGATGTAGAGGTTTCTTAAAATAATTTTTTTATAGTTTAAAAATATTTTGTATATTAGATTTTATTAAACTTTGTAAATGAGGTTTTATGCTAAGGTAAGTTTCCGATTTGGAAAACACTGGCTTCAGAAAGGAAAAATTAGAATTTTGAGCCAGCAATGAGTTCTCCCCCTACCACTAAGTAGCTAAGTTCTCTCCTCTGTAACTTAGCATCCAGCCTTCAGTCCTTCCACAGGAAAACCTTAAGCAGAAACATTTACACTCCTAACCAACATAGAACAGGTACCAGAGCATGCTTTGCCACATCTCTTGCCTGCTGTACTCAAAACAAAAGGCATCTGCATCCAGATGACATCCATGAAAGTCTGTGAGTTTTGCCACTGCTGGTATTGGAGATGGATAATGCTTCAGAACGTAGGGATGATTTGAGCAACAGAAGAGCTTGGGTAGAAGAAAAGACAAGTTAATTAACCTGTCAAATCATTCCTTTCAGAGAGTGTAAATTCAATGGAAATTGCATAATGAAATATCATTTCCATTTCCTTGCATCTTTTTGTGTTCTGATTCATTGTTCAAGAGGTACCTACAAATTAGTACGGTTTTTGCGATGTTTTAGAAATTTCACAATATAAAACAATTCATATTATTCTTACATTTTTAGGTGCATGTATCTCATGTAAAATGTCATTTTGATCTCGTACACTGGCTACTAGAGAGATAAAGAATAAAAGGGGTTTGTCAAAAAAATGTATATGAAAAATTATGCTTAAAATAATTTACATGAACTAAATCATAGTTTTAGTAACAATGCAAAAAATGTTTGTATGTAATTACCTTCCTTTTTTTAAAATTCCTTAGGTAAGGGATAGGCAAACTATGGTCCATTGCCTGGTCTAGTTAATAAAAGTTTATTGAAACACACTTCACCCTTCGTTTATTTATGGTCAATTTATACTACAACAACAAACATAAGTACTTGTAACAGATCTTATGTCCCTCAAAGCCTAAAATATGTATTATCTGACTCTACAGACCAAGTTTACTCACTTTAGTCACGACTTCAATGGAATACAAATATGAGAAAACCTTAATGAAATATTGTATGAGAGATCCTTTAAAAGTTCATAAAAAAATGCATATTATGGGGACCAGCAGTTAGAGTAATGGCTATGTCACAGGATTACCATGTAGTGGACTGCAGTTTGAGTCCCGGACCCGGTGGCTTAAACTCAAGCCAGGAGTGTGTGCATGTGTGCCCAAGATCCTGAGAGAAGAATGGAGGAGAAGGGATTGTGGCATGGCCATCCCCTCTGGGGGGTGATTTCTTGCTTTCTGTCTCTCTGGCGCATGCATGGGCCCTATAGAAAAAAAACATCTCCAAAAAAATGCATATATGAAAACACTATGTATAGTCTCTCTGTCTCTGTCTTTCTGGCGCATGCATGGACCCTATAGAAAAAAAAATCTCCAAAAAAATGCATATTATGAAAACACTATGTATGGATTTCAAAAACTTTGCACCAAAATAAACTCATACTTTAATTTCATTTTTCCAAGAACTTTTTGAAGTTCCTGTGTAGTGTTTGCACTGAAATTAAGTAAATAAAAAATTGGGGGCCAGAGAGTAGAACAGCAGTAAAATGTGATGCTCTGTGAAGCAAACCCACATGAGATGGTTGCTGATTCGAATCTTGGAACCTCCCTGAGTATGCAGTGTATGAATGTGCCTGTAATCCAGAGAAGCAGAAGCTAGAGGTGGATCACAATATCAAGACCCTCTAGTGGATGCAGTAGTTCTGTCTCTGTTCTCTCTCTGTGTCTCTCCTTCTCTCTGACCTATAGAATAAATTAATCAACTTTAAAAAGAACTTTTGAAAAATATAATACTTCGTAACTTACATGTCTGTTTAAGAGTACTTCAAAAATTTGTGGAAAATGGTAATAAAGTATGAGTTTATTTTAGTGCAAAAACTCACACATAGTTTTTTCATAATAAACATTTTCCATGAGCATTTTTTTTTGGGGGGGGAGAGGTTTTCGCTATAGGGCACGTGTGCTTGCCAGACA
>NW_006159731.1:5960261-5966151 GCF_000334495.1 Tupaia belangeri chinensis
ACTGGGTCCGGGACGTGAACTGCGGTCGACTACGTGGGAGTCCAGCGACATAGCCACTACACTATGGTTCCCTTCCATGAGCATTTTTGAAGACACTTCATATATTATTTTGTCATCTAAAAATGGCCTGTTCATACAAAAGCCTACCCAGATCTGGACAGAAATAATTAAATCAAAACCTCTTTAATATTGTTATG
Source organism: Tupaia belangeri chinensis (assembly GCF_000334495.1). Classification (NCBI taxonomy): domain Eukaryota; kingdom Metazoa; phylum Chordata; class Mammalia; order Scandentia; family Tupaiidae; genus Tupaia; species Tupaia belangeri. The sequence goes on from NW_006159731.1 coordinate 5,960,459, forward strand.
AATCATAAGAAAAGTTAGCATTATGTGTTTTTGTTATTCTAGGTTTGATGAGTTAGGATGGTGGACTGCATCTTATTCAATAATTTGTCAGTTTGATTTATAACTTAAACATCTAGAAATAAGTCACATAGCCCCAATATACTCTTACCTGGGCTTCACAGAAGTTACCCTTGGTCTTCTGGGCTGCATTTCATCTCTCACTCATGTCAGGAAGTCAACCATTGTGCAAGGTGTGGGTTCAGAGTCAGTTGTAAATTTCGGCCAGGATCCGAGAGCAAAGTTTCTAGAGCGCCATGGCATTCTCAGAGAAGTAGAATCTTGCCTTCTTCCTTGCCCCAAGTTTGTCAGTACCTTAATTGGAAATAAAATATGGGAAAAAAGGTAACAGTTGTTCATGGCACACCCCCAGAACAGATAACCAACTTGCAATAGGCCTGACTGCCCCTGGAGGGAGAAAATTGGACTTAAATCGCTTTTGACTTCTAATTTCTATCTGAAATTGGGCATGTTCATTACTGTAAGTAGACTTTATTATGCAATTTAAAAAAGTTAATGAACATTTTTGTTGTTGTTACTCAAGAGTAACTAGGTAAGTAATAAGACTGCACTACGTAAAATTAATGGGAGACTGGGGGGATACATAAATAAAGGTGCTTTGTGATTACAACCTGTGAGTCATGTTTTTGAAACCTAACTGTTATAAATACACTAGCACTCTTATAACTCCCAGTGGTGTCTATAAAGTGAGCTATGGTATAGTGCTTATGATATCAGACTCAGACTATCTTGGGTAGAGTTGACCTCCAGATTCGCTACTTAACTACAGAGCCTTAGGCAAATGATGTATTCTCTGTATGTCTCAAAGGCATAAGACAGGGATGAACATAACTAGCACAGAAGTGTTATGAAGATTGAGTGAGTTAATAAGTGCCTAGTGTTTACAGTAATACGTGCTTCAGAGAAGGAAGTTGTGTTTTCAATATTTATTTCTTAGATTATCTATTTGTTGCAATATTACGTCATCAGAAAAGTCATGCCGAACTTTCCTATGTTTTTCTAGGCAAACATTCATCATGACTTTCCTGACAACCCATAATATATAGCTTTTATAGAGTGAAGCACACAAACTTAAGAGCACAGCATTTTTTATTTTCAATTTTCTAAAATTAACAATAGAGCATATATACACGTACATAGGATTGTTCTAGAGAGAGATGATCACCTCCACAGGGTCTGGTAATTCCTCCAACCTCTTCTTCCAGTCATACATCCTGCTGGATCTTGGGCATTCACACATGTGCCCAGTGTGTTCAGGACAGGGATCTGAACCATGGTGGCCTTGTTGGATCTGATTTCTCTTTTATTTTATTTTTTATCTATTTTTTAAAGAGAGTTTTTGCTATAGGTTGAGTGTGCTCACTGTAGAGACAGAAAGAAAGAAAGTGAGAAATCACCCCCCGGGGCGGGGTGGCCACACCACATTACCTTCTCCTCCATCTTCCTCTTGGCATTTTGGGCATGCATGCACATGTGCCCAGCATGATTTTCAAGCCAACAAATCCCAGTACTCAAATCATGCTCAGCCACATGTGAATCCAACAACTATTACACCATCTGCTGTCCCGGTCTGACTTCTCTTGAGGAACAATGCATTATTGTTGCACCACAGAACTGGCCCTTAGTCCACAGCTTCATGAATTTTATTTTTTAATTTCTCAGAGACAGAGGGAAAAAACATGACATACTGCCTAGGGGGAGGGTGATAATGCCACATGACCTTCTCCTCCACAGTCTTCTTGGGATTTGGGGTATGCATGCACACTCACCTGATGTGATTCTCAAGCTGCTGGGCCTGGCACTCAATTGCACAGTCGACCCTATGAGATCCAGTCACCTCAACCGTCTTGTCACCTGGCTGGTCCAGCATGATGAGTTTTTACAAATGTATTCACACATCACAATTCTGAGATCAAGATTAAAAATACTTATTGCCTCTCACTAGGCTCTTTAGTCTCTTTCCCAGTTAAGTACTCATCCCCAACAAACATGACCACTCCTCCCAGCTCCTATCCTCAGTTACCTGGCCTGTTTTTGATCTAAACATAAATTAAACTTATAGTACACATTTCAACCTGGCTACTTTTTATCGTATTTATTGATAAGGAAGAATTCTTTTCCATTTCAAGGAGTCATTTATTCTTATCGTCTCACAGTCTTTTCCATATGTTAATAGATCTTCATGTTGTTTCTAATTTCAGCTATGATGATTAAGCTGTTATGAATATCCTTCTTTCTGTGTTTTGAGGCCATAAGCATAGATTGTGCCCAACAAATGCACAATTGTGTTGTACCTGTTGGATCACTCCGTGATAATGTATTTGTTTTCTTGGACACTTTCAAATGGTTTAACTAAGTCATTGTGCCTGCAAACACTTCTACACCCAGTGTGTGAAAGTTCCATTTATTCCACAGTCCCATTAAAACTTGGTATTTATCGCTTCTTTAGTTTTGTCCATTCTCCATAGTAGGAATCGAGAGGTATAAAAGGAGGGGGGGTTGATTTTGTATTTAAATAAGAAATGGTGAGTGAAGACTTTTGATGTTCAGAACTGTATACACTTACTGTCCATTTAAATATCCTTGGTAATGAAATGCCTGACTGAGTGCTTGCTGATTTGATTTTTGAATTTTCTGTGCTTTTTCCTTTGCTATGTAAGGGGTATTTTTCTACTTTGACTATTAATCCATTGTAGATATAATTTTGCACTTACATACATCAGCTTGTCTTTATAGCCTTTAAATATTTTTTTAATTGTCAAAGAGTGGGTGCACTCACGAGAAAGCAAAAGAGAGAGGAAGGAGAGAGAAGGAAAGAATCCTCAATGGGATGTAGCCCCTTGTAATCCTTCTCCCTCCATCTCTCCTAACGATTTGGATTTGGGGTCACATACCCATGTGTCCAGCATATTTTCCAAGACAACAAGACTGATATTCAAACCTGCAGTGGTCCATGTGGGATCCAGCTCCCTATGCTCAGGGCTTCACCACTGTGCTTCAGGGCCAACCTCTACAAAACCTTTTTCATTTACAGTTGTTTTGCCTTCAGTAAGAAGTAGTTGACTACTCTAAGATCGTAAATATGTTCTCCATTGTTTTCTTCTAGACATTTTCTTGGCTTACTTTCACATTTAAATTCATGGTCCTCTTAAGTAATGTGTGTGGTAAGATGGCATCAAAATTCATAGCTTTACACAAAGGAATTTATTTTTTGGAGAAGTTTTAATTTCATAGAAAAATTTAATACAAAGTACAGAAAGTTCATGATAACTTCTTTTTTTTTAATACTAAATGCTATTTCACTGTCTGCATGTACCAAAGTTTACTTACCACTTACCTACTGAAGAATATTTTGTTTATTCTGAAGCTTTGTCAATTATGCATAAAGCTGCTATAAATATCTGTGTACCGGTATATGTGTGGATTTATGCTTTTAATTTACTTGTGTAAATATCACTTTTGTAAATAGTAAGGAGTATGATTGATGGATTATGTAGTAAGAATAAGTTTAGTTTTATAAGAAACTGCCGAACTTTCTTTCTTAGTGGTCATAACATTTTGAATTTCCACAAGTAACAAATGAGAGTCTCTGTTGCTCCACATCCCTGCTAGCATGTGCTGTTGTGAGGTGCTTTAGATTTTGGTCACTTGAGGAGATAAAGGATATAAAGGCTCTAGATTTTTTTCTGTTTTTGCATGAATGTCCAGGTGTTTCTATATCATTTCTTTAAGACTATATTTTCTCTACGGCATTACCTCTGCTCCTTTGTCAAAGATCAGCTGACTATATTTATGTGGATCTATTCTGGGCTCTTTATTCTGTCCCATTGATCAATTTGTCTATTTTTTCACCCGTACTACCTTATGTCGATTACCATTGCTCTGTAGTAAATCTTGAAGTCCAGTGGTAAGAGTAATGTGTGTGGTAATTCCATTGTTCATTTTCTCTTTTGATATTATGTTGGTGTCTCTGGGCATTTTGTTTCTCCATGTATACTTTAGACTCAGTGCTTCAATAACCACAAAATCGGTTGCTAGGAGTTTGACTGGCTTTGCTTTGAATCCATAGGTTCAGTTGGTAAGAACTGACACCTTTCTGATTTTGAGTTTTTCTACTCACAAACATAGCCACTCACGTAATTATTTCATTTCTTTCATCAGAATTTTTTTTCAAGAATATCTCATACATATTTTATTAGATTCATATCTAAGTATAATTTTTAGGGTGGTTAATGTCAATGATACTGTGTTTTTAAGTTCAAATCCATATTTTCATTGTTGGAGTATAGGAAAGTGATTGATTTTGAGTATTAACTCCGTACCCTGAAACCTTGCTGTTATCACTTACAGGAATGCTTTGTCAATTTTTTTTCTGATTTTCCAGATGATCATGCCATCTGCACATAAGGTTGATCTTATTTATTTTTCCAAATATGAATAACTTTAATTTTCTTGTATTCTCTTGTATTAGCTAGAATATCCAGTACAATGTTGAAAAGTAGCAGGGAAAGAACGTGTCTTGTTCTAATCTTAGTGGGGAAAACTTCAGGTGTCTCACAATTCATTATAATGTTATCTGTAAATTTTCTTCGATTTTAAAAATTGTACCAAATGGTTCATGAGTATCAGAGAGAGAGAGACAGAGAGAGAGAGAGAGAGGATCTCTTCCCCCATGGGACCTAGTTACACAGCAATTGTTTTGAACTCTAATCTTCTATTCTGTCAGGATTCTGGGCACATGCAAATGTGCCCAGTGTTGTAAACAGCTTGGGCATAATTCAAATCCTTATTAGCCATGTGGAATCCACTTTCCTCTACACAGAGCTTAAAAGTCGTGCTATGAAGTTATTCTGATATTTCTTATCAAGTTGAGGAATATTTCCCTATACTCCTATTTTGTTGAGAATTTTTATTGTACATAGATATCAGACTTGGTCAAATGTTTTTTTCTGCATCTACTAATGTGCTCATAACATTTTTCTTCCTTAGCTGGTTGATCAGATGAATTGCATTAATTGATTTTTTAATAGTAAGCCAGTCTTGCATATCTGGGATAAATGTCACTTGGTTGAGATGTATAATTCTTTTTACACTTTGTTGCATTCAATTTGCCAGTTTTGTTAAGGATTTTTCCATGTCTGTACAGAGTTATTAATCTGTAGTTTGCCTTTCTTGTGATGTCTTTTCTTGGTTTTGTATTAGTTTAATGGTAGCCTGACAGAATGAATTAGAAATTCTCCCCTCTGATTCTATATTCTGGAAGTGATTGCAGAAGATGGAAAATTACTTCCTTAAATGTCTGGTATAATTCACTAAAATTCTATACTCGGTGCTTTGTGTTTTGAAGTGTTATAATTATTGATTCATTTTTAGTAGATGTAGGCCTATTCAGATAGTCTATTTCTTCTTTCGTGGGCTGTGGAAGATTTTCTTTCAAGAAATTTATGTACTTCACCTAGATTATCAAATTTTGGGAATAGAGTTGTTAATAATTTTCCTTTATTATTATTTTAATGTCCATGGGATTTGAACTGATGGACTTTCTTTCATTTCTGGAATTAGTATTTTGTGTCATCTCTCCTTTTTTCTTAATCAGTCTGACTAGAGATTTATCAATATTATTGATATTTTTTAAA
>NW_006159731.1:5970593-5999520 GCF_000334495.1 Tupaia belangeri chinensis
CTGACTAGAAACTTATCAATATTATTGATATTTTTTAAAGAGCCAACTTTTGGTTTTGTTGATTTTTTTAATTGATTTTCTATTTTCAATTTTATTGACCTATTCTTTAATTTTTACTATTTGTTTTCTTCTTATTTTGGGTTTAATTTGCACTTCTTAAATTTTTTAAAATGGAAGCTTAGTTGTCTGATTTTAGATCATTCTTTTGTTCATATATATGCATCAAATACCATAAATTTCTATCTAAGTGCTTTTACTTTATCCTATAATTCCAGTAAGTTGTGTGTTTTTTTAAAGTTTTTTAAAAATGTATTATTTGACTTACGAGCGATTTAGAAGTGTTTGTTGTGGGCTGGCTCCATGGCCTGCTGGTTATGGCTGTCAGATCCCACCTGGCTGGTCACGCAGATTGTGCCCTGGATCTGGCTGTTTGAAAGCATACTGGGCAAATGTGCTTGACCCCAAATCCCAAAAAGTGGGCAAGATGGAGAAGAAGGGATTGTAACAGGACCATTCCCCATGGGAGGATGTTTTCTTCTCTCCCTCTTGGTCTATCTTTCTCAGGCTAGAATAAACATCCTCTGGGGGAAAATATGTGTGCTATTTAATATTTCAGTATTTTGAAATTTCCTATCTATATTACTGTTATTAAATCCCAATTGAATTCCACTGTGGAATAAATATATTCTTTATTTCTATTTTCCATGAACTTTTTGAACTTTCCTCATATTTTGCCTTCTCTGTGAAAAACTTTTAACATATTTTGAAAGACAGCTCTACTGACAAAATATTCCTTCAATTTGTATTTGTCTGAGAAAGGCTTTATTTATCCTTTAAATTTGAAAGATAATTTCTCAGAACACAGATTTGTAGGTTGGTGGTGTTTTTTACTGAACACTTGAAATAGTTCACTCTCCTCTCTTCTTGCTTTCATGATCTCTGAAGAGAGGTGAGATGCAAAGCTTACCTTTTCTTTTGCTAAGTAGTTCACCCACAATTATTTCAAAAACATTTTCGTTATCTTTGATATTCTAAAATTTTAATATAGTATGCCTCACTTATTTTTTTTTTACATTTACCCTTTTTCTTTTTATTAAAATAGGGCATATACATTTGCCAGAAAGAGATTGAAAAAGACAGAGAGGGGTAAATAACTGCCCCCAGAGGGGAAGACCACACTGCAATCCCTTCTCCTCCAGTCTCGGGATTTGGGGCATGCATGGAAAGGTGCCTGACATGATTTTCATGTTGCCAGGTTCAATACTCAGACCTTGTAGCCAGCCGCATAGAATCCACTACCATAAAGTCTATGGAACTTAAATTTATCTTTCTTGATTGTCTCTTAATTTAATGGATGTGTGTTTTGGTGTCTGACATTAATTTGGGGAAATTTTTCATAATAATTTCCGTAATTGTTGTTTCTATGCTTTTCTCTCTATTTTTCTCCTGATATTCTAATTACATGTAGGTTGTACCTTTTGAAATTGTTTCACAGATCTTGAATATTCCACTTTGAGGTCTTTGGGTGTGTTTTTTTTTTCTTTTTTCAAATTTTCTCTCTCTCTCTCTCTGGTTTCTATTGTCATATTTTCAAGGTCAAAGATTCTTTCCTCAGCTGTGTCTAGTCTTCTACAGAGCCCATTGAAGGCATTCTTTACATCTGTGAGAATTTTTTTTATTTTTACTGTTTCTTTTTAATTTATTCTTAGAATTTCCATGTTTATACTAACACCATCTATCTGTTTTAGCATGTTGTCTGCTTTTCCACTGTAAAGCTTTTAATAAAATATTAGTCGCAGTTTTAAAATTTTCTAGTTTGATAATTCCAACATCCCTGTCACTTCTGATCCTGGTACTAAAGTTTGTTCAGTCTCATCAACTGTGTTATATACCTTAAACCTTTGTAATTTTTTATTGAAAGGTATACATGACGTGCTGTGTAAAGGAACTGTGGTAAATAGAAGTTAATAATGTAGTGGGAAAGTGTGGTGGGAAGAGAAAGCATTTTATTGTCCTGTGATTAGGTCTCCGTGTTTACAGAGCTTGAAACTCTGGAGTGCGAGCATTACCAGTGCTTTTCAGTAAGCCCTGCTGTAGGTGGAAAGGATGGATGGAGAGCTTCTGCAGTTGTGTGGTTCCCTTCTTCTACATGAAAACATGTTTTTCTTGAAAGCAGATCTTGTTACTAAGAACAGATGCTATAGTGTACTTCATAGTGGTTTCTTCTCTCATCTCCCTGCCAAAAGCATGAAGGGATGTTTCTCCAGTATTTACTGTAAGAACCTTGGAGAGCTCCTGAAAGTTAAAGTTGGAATAAGTGTGGTGGAAGCCCTTTGGCAGGTTCTTATTAACATTTTCTGTGACTCGTTCTTATTAACATTTTCTTTTGTATATTTTCATTGATGTCATCCAAGAGCATGTGTATGCACAAGACAGAGAAAGAAAGAGAGAGAGAGAGAGAGAGAGAGAGAGAGAGAGAGAGAGAAAAGGAAAAGGATAAAACAACCCTCGATGAGATATTATCATGCCACATCCCTTCTCCCTTTCTCCATCTTGGGATTTGTGAGATGCACACTCACAAGGCGTACTTTATAAACCATGGGGTGGGGGGCACAATTCAAACTGTGGTTGATCATGTGTGATCAGGCTCTTTTAACCTTCACTTTATGAGCCTGGCCTTTTTTTTTTTTTTCGTATTTTCTAATAGACTTCATTTAAAAAAAATTGCTACAGGGCACCTGGATCTACCAAAATGGGGAAGGGGGACACGAGAAAGCACCACCCAGAGGTTTTGACTATGCAGCAATGCCTAGTCCTCCCTTCTCCTCTCCAGGTTTGGAGCACCCACACATGTGAGCCTGGTGTGTTTCTCAAGCTTCCAGGTTCAGAACTTGAATCCTGCAGTCGGCTATGTGGGATCCAACTGCTTTAACCATCTCGCGACCTGGCAAACCCAGACTTCATTGTCTAGAACATTTTTAGGTGCACAGTAAAATTGAGCAGAAGAGATTTGCCACATACCACCTGTTCCAACATACATATTACAGATCCTCTCTGCTGTCTAAATCCCACGACAGAACTTGGGTTCAGGACTTGAACTGCAGTCACGTGGGAGTCCAGCAATGTGACCACTACACCAACTACTGGTTTCCCCTTATTGCATTTTTTAAGAGAGATTTTTGCAATAGGGTGCCTGCACTCACCGGAGAGACAGAGGAACAGAAATCGAGAAATAACCACCCAGGTGGGATGGCCATGCCACAATCCCTCTCCTCCATTCTGCTTTTGGGATTTGGGACATGTGCACACTTGTGCCCGACATGAGCTTTAAGCTGCCAGATCTGGAACTTGAACTGCAGATAACTACATAGCAGTGCATTTTGCCATCTGCCAGTCTCCCTTCTTGCATTTTTAAAATGCCTCATTTGCCATTGCTTATCCATGATAAAGTGTCCCTTTTCTCTAGCTCTACCTGCTATTTTTTTACTATAAAGGGATTTTTGTTTGTTCATTTGTTTGCCTGCATATATCAAGATCTACCTCTACAATTCATGCTCGTTTACTGTCCTTGAATAATCTGAGTTATACATTGTCTTCTTTGAGGTTTAGTGAAATATTGTAGAGTGTTCCAATTGTGGGCCTGTCATAATTTTGAGAATAAGATGTACTGAAGGATTCTTTGTGAAGTACTTATTAAATATTTCTAAATTTTCCCTTATCTGCATCTTGTTTATACTTTATTTGGGGATGAAATTTGTTTTCTTCAAGAAAAAATGTGTTACCATGAAATGAGAAATATGAATTATCCCAGTTACTAATTATTAAAATCAAGAGAAGCCCCTTACAATTGAGATCTAGCTAAAGGTCATATCTGAACACATCATTGCTCTTCACGTGTTACTACTGTGCTCCCTATTTATTAACTTGTAGCCTAGCCAAAACTGATTGACAGTGATAGGCAACCATCTGTGGACTAGATATACAACAGACCAATAATTATGAAGAAGTGTGATTCAAAACTCTGGCCATTAGGAATTCTCTCTTCATTGGAAAATTATCATTGTGGACAAAACTTTCTCCTTGAGGAGTCTGAATATGAATGACCCATATGATTGCTTTAATTAGTAATATAAGATAGAAATAATGTATGGTCCACATAAAGTAGAACAGAGGTATAAGATGCATGAAAAGCCCACTGACAGAAACCTCCAGTAAGAAATATTAGTGGAAATCACTGTAGGGAATTGCAGTGGAAGTAAAAGCAGAGACAAAGAAAAGTGGCTCATAGAATAGTGGCCACTTTAGGCTGGCCAGTGGATGTGCTTCTACTGACATGTCTGCATTTCTTTCCATCCCCACATGTTCTTCTGCTTGCATCCCTCAGTAAATCGAACACTCATCTTTTTCTTGAAATCTGAAATTGTCCTACTAAATACTGGATATATAATTATAATGTTTCACTTTGAAATCATCCACAACATTTTGAGCTATTAAAATAATTGAAGAAGAAAACATAACCTTGTCTATGTCCAAGCTAATCTTTTTACAGCTCTTTGTTCATCCTTACAAGACAGTTGGAAAACATTCTCAGCCTTATGAATGGCCAACTCAATTGTACTATATTTTAAATTAGCATTGAAAAAGGCATTAAACTTTCAAAATAAGGATGTTTCTAATGGATCTGATTAACTACATTTCATCGATCCCTTTAGATGTTGATGAAGGCACAGCAGGGTAATTGCTAGCACTACAATAAATGGTGTGTTTTTATTGTGTTCCTTCTTAGGAATCATAGTGTCAAATCTAATCTTATAATAACAATTATAATGCTATTAGGAGTAGAGAAAGACTTCTGAAAGAACCAGGCTGCCACTAAATTGGTTAGTGTTCTAATGTATAGCAATTTGGTTGCTCTCAGCTTAGAAGTTCTTTGTTATCATATTTGTGACTTGACCCTAAGGACAGAGACTTGGACTGATATCCAAATGATGTAAAAACATGTTAAAAGATTTTATTCTTAACATGGTAAAGAGACACCATATTTCTTGAATTTAGATCTTATTTTCAATCCTAAGGGATTTCCTTTATAAAATGTGCACTGGAAGGAAAAATGTTAATTGAATCTTCTCATTTACACTTTTCTTGTGTTTTCATTCCAGCTGTGTCTCCTTAGATACTTGAGAAGCCAGTCAGGCTTGCAGTTAATGGTTTTAACCAGTTGCAATTGTAATTTAATAAAACTGTTACAAATCAAAAGAAAAATGTGAAGAAATATAATGGATTCTACATGTTTTGTATTAAATGTAAAAAGTGATAATTCCACATTTCTTGACCTAATTCTAATACAGTAAATCAACACAGCATATCAACTTTTTCTTCATTAGCTTATTTGATTGTTTGTTGCATGTGCACTACATAGTAGTTATATTTGGGTCAAGTATGTGAAGATGTCCTGTTCTTGGCACTATTTTGAACGAAATATTAGTTTTTGTTGGGCGCATTAAAAAATATTCAGAAGTATCCTATCACTAAATTTCATTCACTTAAAGACAGTAACACTCACCCCTTCCCCCAGATATGACAATCAAACATTATCAAACTTTCCCTCAGAGGCAAAGTCATCCTTTTTTAGAATAACTAATAAAAGTGAATAATGAAAAGTATTAGAGAAGTCTTCTCTAGATGCCCCGATTACTACAAATGATTTGAAATTTAGTGAGACAGGCAACTAGAAATGAATCAAATTTAATTTTTTTTTTGTCTCTAGAGTTCCTAGTATACTAAAAGTGAGTAATCTCTCCTAGGTCTTTTTAAAGATTTATTTTGACTAAACATCTCAATTCTCCCATTAAAAAAAGTACTGATTTATTTACCACTTTCAATACATTAAACAGGAAATTTAAATATTCTATCAAAAAAATGGATCACTACTTGCCCAATATCTTCCATACCAAGGAATTCCATAAATACTTGTCGAATATGAATAAATGATTATAGTTCTTACCTGTTCTTGAAATAATCCAAATCAATTAAATAGAATGGCAAAAAGTCAAAGAGAAGGCTGCTCATTAAAAGAGAAAGTATAAAGGATATTTATAAAAATCTAAAAAGACAACAAAATAGAACAAGAAAATTTCACCCCAGAGATGCTCAAAGAGAAACAATCATAACAGCTTTGTCTTTAAGCAAATTAAAAACAAAACAAAACAAAACAAAAACCTGTCATTGGGGTTCTCAGATAATGCTCAGATAACATTCAGTTGATGTGGGTGAAATAATAAAAATACATTTTCGCACTAGACTCCCAGGAATTGACTGAATATTCTACACAAAGATTTGTCTTATAGAATAATGTACAGCTCATAACTAGGATGGTATCAGATTGTAATTATTTCCTTTCATGAATATAGCTTCCTTATAAAACAGCAATGGTTAATTTTATGTCTCTCAAATTTCCTTTTTTCTTTCTTTTTTTCTTTTTTGTTCTTTCTTTGGGAGGTTAGGAAAGGAGGATAGGAAAGGAAGGGAGGAAGACAAAGTAGCCAAATATTTTGCTAATAAAATTCTGATAAAATATTATTTTTAAAAATTATTCAAGTAAGCTTTTTTTTTTTTTTTTGAGAGCATTTTTGGCATAGGTCAAAGAGACAGATAAAAAGTGAAAAGTCACCCCTTAGGAGGGATGGCCATGCTGCAATCTCTTTTCCATTCTCCTTTCATGATTTTAGGCATGTACAAACACACACCCAGTGTGAGATTCAAGCCACTGAGTCTGAGACTTTAACCACTGTCAACCACGTGGGATTCCAGCAATGTAGCCAGTATGCCATGTGCTGACCCCTCAAGTACATAATCTTAAAGGATTATTTCATGCAGCAAGTATTCATTATGTGCCTAAATATTCAAAAATAAAATTTTGGTGACATACTTACAGGACTTTGTTATAAAATTCTCCAGTTCTCCTATGGGAGTAGCTTCTCTTCAGCAAGTAGTTCTATAAGATGCTTCAGTATATCTGGCAATACTTCCCAAGATCATTATTAATAAATTGGATTATGAACTTAGTCTATTTTTAATAGTAACATAAATCTGAGCTTTGAGACTATTTAGGAATAGCTCATCTCACTGTGTTGTTCTCTTGATATGTTGAAAACATATTTAAGCTAGCTATGTACCTAATAAGAATAATTCCTATCATTGGCGAGTTGATAGTAATTTTCTATTTTTCTCTCCAAGTGTGATAATGATAGAAAAGGCTACGTTTGAAAAAGTTAGTCAGGGTAAACTAAGAGAACAGACATATCTCCATGGCATTGGGCAAATACTACATATTTGCATATTTGCACAGATAAATGGGCCTTCATTTCTTTCTTTTTTTTAATTTTATTTATTTTTTTTTTTTAGAGAAATTTTTGATATAGGGCACATATGCTCACCAGAGAGACAGAAAGTAGGAAATCACCCCCCTGAGGGGCTGGCCATGCTGCAATCCCTTCTCCTCCAGTTTCTTCTCAGGATTTTGGGCAGTCATGGACACGTGCCCGATGTGTTTCAAGCCACCAGGTCTGACACTTGAACCGCGGTATGGAAGTCCAGCAATGTAACTGTTATGTCATTTGCTGGTTCCTCATTTACTCTTAATTGCATGTGTGGATTTAACACTATTTGTACATGGTAGGTATATTTCCAGGCCAATTTCTCCTGCTTAAGTCTCCCAAGAATATCTGTAGAGTTAATTTCAAATATATTAAATGAGCATATCAATATCTTATTGTGGAAAAGTATTTATAAACATATTTAAAATTAAAAATCAATAATGGGGAATGGCAAGTGGGGTGGTGGTTAAGGGCACTGGACTCCCAACTGACCAACCATGGCTCAATCACAGACCAGGCAGCTTGCTTGCTCACTTTCCCTCTCTTGCTCTGTCCCTCTCTGATCAAATTAAAAATAAATAAATAAGTAAAGTTAAAGAAAATAATTCTTCAAAAAAATCATTAATGGAATTTCTTTCCATTAGAGATCATTTGGACTTTTCTTACTTCAGTATCATAGCAAGTATTGTGAAAAGTACCAAAGTAGTTTACATTCGGGAATTTTATTCAGACTTAAAATAAGTTTATTGTAGAGAATTTGTAAAATTCATATATAAATGTAAATTTGTCTTTAAATATGAGCTATACATATAAACAAATAAGTAGATAAATAGATGAGCCTCAATTTCCATGTCTAGTGACATGCAAACACCTCTTAAGTGAATTTCCTTTTATCTTTTCTGCTTAGGCATATATATGCAATTGTACTTTGTTCCAAAATTTTAGTTGGGATTGTACTCTGGGCCTCTTATCTAATATACCTTTAAATAGCTACCCTGTATTTTATATTAACCATTGTTTGAGCCAAATGTACTTTTTCTAATAATTTGCTATTATAAAACAGCACTTAAAGAAATTGTCTCTTACATAAATTCGACATACTGTAAGATAAATTCCTAGAGTTATAAAGGCTAGGTTAAAGGAATATCCTACTCCAAATTTGATATTCCTAAATTGCCAATGCTAATAATAATGTATAGCACTGCTTGTTTCTCTACATGGTCTCACCACTGAGTATCTGTACATATTTTCTTATAACTGTCAAGAACAAATTAAGAGTAATTATAACTTATAAAATAAACTGTAATTAGTTATGAGAGCACACCCAAATCTGCTCCCATTCCCCCCTCGATCCCCCCACACTCTGCCAAATTTTACTTCAGGAATTCAAGGTACAACTTTGAAGTAAAGCAAGGATTCTTCTTCCCATGAGTAGATTATACTACTATTTAAAATTAATTTTCTTACCTTTCAAAAAATTATTTATTTCTCCATAAGAGAGTGTGAGACAGCAGAGATAGAGAGACAACATCCCACATAAATTCTGAGTGCCACAATCTAACTCCCAGCTTCAGCCACTCAGATCATGACTCTGTATACTTAGGGAGCTATCTGGCCTCCAAGCAATAATCTTGCCAGGTGAATCTACCTTACAGAGTCTCAAGTTTTATTGCTGGGCTACTATTCAGCCATTTGTTTTTTTCTGAAAAACTAAATAGAAAAAAAAAATAAAAGACAGACAAACACACATTAGATATCTTTTAACATTGTAAATTTGGTGAATAATTTTCTTAAAGAATTATTTTATTTAACTTTATTTACTCATTCATTTTAACTTGACCAGAGAAAGAGAGAGAGAGAGAGAGAGAGAGAGAGAGAGAGAGAGAAGGTGAGAAGCAAGCCACTAGATCCAGCACTTGAACCATGGTCAGCCATGTGAGAGTGTCCAGTGCCTCAACCACCATGCCACCTGCTGGTTCTAATTTTTAAAAATTTTCTGTAAATTTCTTAAATCATGTGCCAATTTTTGGTCAGGAATGTTTGATGAGTAATAGTTTGAGGAGGTATATATATACTATGGTTATTTACTTTTGTGATACACATATGTCATAAGTATTTCTAAATGTACATTATTAATATATACAATTATATACACACAAAATTTTCTATGATATATTTTTTCTCTCCAAGAAGAAAATAGTCCCAGTTCTCTCTATTATCTGTATGAGGCCAGTTCATACTCATTTATATGCTCATTTTTTAAGGCATATGAACTTCTAAAATGAATAATTGAAAAAAGTCATATTAGGCAAGGTTCATCTTTGATGATGTGACATTAGATCTGAGACCTGAAGGATGACAAGGCACAAGCTGAGGGGGGAGGGGAGCTAGAGGAAAGGTACCCCAAAAGAAGGAAAACAATATAAGAGGTTTCTGTCTTCTGTCTTCTTGGTTCTTACATTTAATTGGTTCTTTTTTGTTTGTTTGTTTGTTTTTTGTTTTTGTGCTTTTTTCATTTTTTATTTCATTTTCTTTTATACATTCAATCACATTATTTAGCTTACAAAATGAGTATTTCAACAGGTGAAAATTTCTGCCTAATACATTTGATAAAATTATAAAATATCTTCAACAGATAATACCACATTTCTTTGTACCATTAATGCTTTGCCTCCTTATTTTTCTTCTAAATGTCCTTCCTCAGACCCTCCTCTTGCATACACACTGTATCTGGTATTTACATCTATATACTGTGCTTCTATATCCTTTAGTCCATCAGTTTCAGTCAGAGTGCAGACACATTTAATTGGTTCTTACACTAAATTGATAAAGAAGTTTTTTTTTTTTCTCTTTGTTTTTAAAGACTCATACATTGTACTAGTACAGAACTGGATATCTCTCTGGGGACATCAAGCCATGATAGATGATACTGTAGACAGAGAAGCAGAACCAGAAATGTGGGGTTCAAGTAAAGGAGGTGCAGGCATTAGCAAAGAAAACACCTGGGAGAAGAGACTTCCATGCGAAGAGAAAAAGTTGGTGCAGATATTCCATCCTAAAAAAAAAACAAGATGTGCAGGAATATGTTCTTTGAAAAGATACCATTCAAAAGAAAAAATTTAAAAAGCACAAGAATGGGTATAAAAGGAAAAAAAAAGGGAAAAAATTGATGCAAGAGCCCCATATGATAAAATGCCTACCACGTGCACAGAACTGCAGCCAGCAGGATAGCCCAGCGCAGCTCCAAGCAGGCGGGACGTTCACTGTGGGAGGAGCAGTGGGATCCAGAAACTATCTACAAGGGCCTTTGCAATAGTGTGTAGAATTTGTATGCCATTCTGGAAGAAATGGAAAGCTTCTGAATTTATTTAAGCATAGTATTTACTTGATATTATCTAGATGTTAAAATGATAGCTCTGCTTACAAATTGTGGGATATTCCCACCGACTTTTTCTCTTTGCTTAGAACTTTCTTCTCCTAGGTGTTTTCCTAGCCAATGCCTGCACCTCTTTTGCTTGAATCCCATATTTGCAGTCCCTGCTTCTCTGTCTACATTATTTAAAAAAATACCACATCATTTCTTGTTCTTTAGTGTCTTTCCATGCTTTAATCCTCGCTAACCAATTTTAATCACCTAAATTGTACGTAAGTTATCTATATTTTTTTACTTGCAATGTAAGATAGAATTTTTACTTGCAATTTAAGATAGAAACGTCGTAAAGGCAGGATTTTTTTCTGTTCTGTTCATTACCATAGTTCCTTAAGTGGAACAAGGACAGGCAAATAATAATAGGGCACTTAAAAAAGATTTGTGAAAAAAAATGGTGTTAAACTATGAGTTTACTTTAGTTATTTTAGTGCAAAAATATTTTGAAATCAGTGCACAATTTTTTTAAACATAGGGTATGTGTGCTTTTCAGAGAAAGAGCAAGGGAAAGTGAGAAATTACCCCCTTCCCAGGGGCACAGCCACACTGCAACCTCTTTTCCATTATCCTCTCGGGATTTTGCATGTGCGCACACACACACACACATACACACACACACACACACACACACACACACGCAGGTATAGCATGTCTTTCAAGCTTCTGAGTCTGGGACTTGAACCGTAAAGTCGGCCATTTGGGATTTGACACCTCAACCACCGTGCCACCTGTTGGCTCCCATAACTATTTATATATACATTTTCCATGTACTTGTTGAAGACCATTGTATACGTACCCAGTAACATTTGTTTTTTCTCTAATGAATGTTGTACATACTGAAGTCAGAAAATACAGGCAAGATTTACAACTGTCCATGAAAGAGATTTGGCTAGCTTGGATTAGAAAGTGTCTATGAACCTAAAGACTGGTGCTGGGTTCAAGGTGAAGAAAGGAAAGATGAGCATATGGGTGGGATCAAGGATAATTGTTTGATTTAAAGAGAAAAAAAAGAAAAGAAAACAAAAGGAAAGGAAAAGAAAGGAAAAGAAAAGAAAAAAGAAAAGAAAAGAAAAGAAAAGAAAAGAAAAGAAAAGAAAAGAAAAGAAAAGAAGAAAAGAAAAGAAAAGAAAAGAAGAGGAAAAAAAAGTAGTAAAAAAAAGCTGCTTGTCAGGTCAGCATGGTAAAATAGTTTCCACTGTAAGCCACTTCTTGAGGGCATTTCATTAACTTACACCTTTGACAGAATCTCTTACTATTTTGAGAAGTCAAGACATCCTGATCTAGGGGTCAGCAGGTGGTGTGGTGATTAAGGCACTGGACTCCCACATGACCCCATACCAGCTGCTTGAAAATCATACTAGGCTCGAATACCTGTATTCCTAAAATCTCGACAGGAGAATGAAGGAGAAGGGATTGAGACATGTCTGTGGCCATGTCTCTCTCTCTGTCCCTTTCCCTGTGCCTGTCTCTCAGGCAAAAACCTAAAAAAGGCAAAACAACAACAACAACAACAACAAAAAAAAACCTTGATCTGCTCTCTTAAGTATCTATTGTTCACATTGATTGCAATCACAATTGTCAATACTGGGAAAGTTATTTGTTACCTTTCCACCTTTTAAATCCCAATAAAGAATACTTACTTTCAAGATGTTACAGCACTGAGCATTTCATGTATTATTACTTTACTAGACAATCGAGTCTAGTAAGGGGATTTGCCACAAAGGAAAAAGCAATTTCAGACAAAAGAAGTATTTCCTTTCAAGTTAAAATTCATTGTGAAGATGGCGAAATATGCTTCAGGCAAGTATGTGGATTTCGGTATTCAGTCTCATTTCAGACAGCAAATGTCTTTGTGGACAAATTATAGGCATTTGCAAGAGCAAGTTTACTTTCTGTTTTATGCAAGTGTGAAGTCATCAATTTTAAATTTTTACAAGTACTGTGTCCAATAACTTCTTGGGAAAGGGTCACTCAGTGATCTTATTTTTCCTTATTTCTTTCAAGAATTCTGACACGTTTGCTTAATATCTATAATTTTTGCACATTTTCCAAGATTGGTTTCTCCTTTTACTTTCTAGATTTTTCTTTGTTGATTTAAACATTATCAAATCTTGGAATGTCTTAACATTGTGTCCTCTCCACCTTTTTCCTCATTTTTTGTTCTTTTATTTCAACCTTATTTTTAATATCTTTATCACTCAGAGTAGTAATACATGTCAATAAATATGTACATCTTTTGATTTACCAACCTGTCCATTACTTTGATCTCCATCACTTTTTCTCCATTTCTTCATTTGGACCAAATTTATCCTTTGATAGTTCATCAACAAGAATAATTGAGTAGTAAACTTCTTGGTCTTTGTGTGTTTGACAAAGCATTTATTTCACCCTCACTATTGAATGATACTGAACTTATAGTTATAATTTTAAGACTATTTCTCTGAACTATTTTACTGATACACAGTTATCTCTGATATTTATTACTATTATCAAGAGAACTGCTGTCAGATTGATTATTCCTCCTTTATAAATAATGTATTTTCTCTTTTTAAAGTGTTTATCATTTTGTATTTAATTTTTGATTGTTTCACTGTGCTATGCTCAATCTGCATGTACACAATATTGCCATTCAAAAATTCTTGTCTATTATAATTTTTTTTGTTATTTGAGGTTTTTATCATAGGGTGTATACACTCACCAGAGAGAGAGAGAGAGAGAGAGGCAGAAACAGAGAGTGAAAGTGAAATCACCCCTCAGTGGGGATGGCCACGCCGTATCCCTTCTCCTTCATCCTCCTCCTGGAATCGTGGGCACACATGCACACAGACTCAGTGTGATTTTCAAGCCACCAGGTTCAAACTCAAACTGCTGTCAGCCATGTGGAAGTTCAACAGCAGCATGACTCAGGGAAGATTATCATACTGCAATCCCTTCTCCTCCTTTCTCCTTTCAAGATTTGGGGCACACAAGTACATGTACCCTGTGTGTTTTTCAAGCCAACATCTCTGGAACTGAACCGTATTGTTGGCCATGCAGGATCCAGCTACCTTACCCAACACTTCATCAGGGTGGCCTTGTATTTTCCTTTTATTGACACAATAATTTAAAGTATTTATGTGATATAGTGTGATTCGCTCAAACATTTAATGTTTCTTTGTATGCTAGTTACTGAGATAAGTGCTGTAAGAAAAAGAAAATGACAAGACAGATCCTATATTTTCAAGAAACTTATTATCTTCAAAGAGAGAGTAAAATAATACAGTCACAACAGATAGGGTCATGTTAGGTTCATGACTGTATTCCAGAATTAAAGAATAATAACGACAAGGGATTTGTCTTAGTCACTGCTGCAACTTCAGCACCTAGGACAGTCCCTTGCACGTAGCAGGCACTCAATAAATGTACTTGACCAAGAAGGAATGCTGTCTGAGAGACCCTAAGCCAAACCAAAAGAAAAGAGAGGGGCTCTTTGAAGAAGGTGACACATAAGGACTATATCTATATAAGAAATAATGTTATTCCAGGAACTAGTAGCACTTTCAGAAAATTTTTGAGTCTAATAGTAATATGTAGCATCAGAAAAGCGTGAATATCAATAGTTCATCATGGCTAGAGCTTAGCTCTAGACAGGGAGAATTAAAAAGAGAAGAAGGAGATACTGAAGAACTCACAAACCCTGTTAATAGGTCAACTGGGCAGTGGGACAATATGTAAGCATCAGCCGCTAAGTGACGTAACAGTCTGCCTATTAAAAAAGCACCATAGCTGCAGTGTAGTGAAAAATTCAGGTAAACAAAATGAGAAACGGAAGAAAATTACAAATTAAGTGTAAAATGTTCAGTGTTGGAATAACTGTATAAATCATTTGAGCATATTTCTAAAATAATTTGTCTTTCAATAAGAAGTCCCTCAGGATAAGGTCATAAATACTTTCCTAAACACTGAACTGAGCATACTGTCAGAAGAAGGCATGACATCAAGTATTGTTATGAAATCATACTCTCAGTGTAAACTACTAAATGTTTAATTAGAGAAAAGCAATGGATTCTTATTTTTTGTTTGTTTGTTTGTTTTTGAGAGGTTTTCGCTATAGGGCGCATGCGCTCACCAGACAGACAGACAGAGATAGAGAGACAGAAAGCGAGAAGTCACCCACCCGGGGGGGATGGTCACACCACAATCCCTTCTCCTCCATCCTCCTCTCGGGATCTTGGGTATGCACGCACACATGCCTGGCGTGAGTTTTAAGCCACCGGGTCCGGGACGCAAACCACGGTCGACTACGCGGGAGTCCAGCAACATAGCCATTACGCTAACTGCTGGTTCCCTGGATTCTTGTTTCTAAAAAAGCAATGCTATGAAACAAACTACATCCTTTAAGAATTCACTTGGAAAATTCTCTTGATTCCACTTTTTACAGAAATTGAGCTTAAATTTGGAGTATAATTTTCTAAAAGTAATACATTTTCCATTTTACTGGCAAACAGTACAACTTCTTAGGATTTTTTTAAAGACTAATTTCAGTTTTGATGACTAAGAATTGTTCACAATTTGATAAATTTTAATCTCAACATTTGAAATGTGGTATCCTCCTAAACTGATTTTAAGGTAGAAATCTTCGTGTTATTATCTCTAGGTTTTACATCAATGCTCAATATAAAGCACATATTCTCTCTTATATTTTTAAATTTTTGACATCTAAAGATTTCAGCTAATTGAAATCTTTCCAATCTCTTAAAAATGAAAAAGATATTTTGATTCTTCAATGATCACATCTACATCTTGGTTCTTAATTCTATTTCCTAAATTGAAAGTTTATTAAATGTTACTAAAAATATTTAAAGTGCCACAACTTCAAACGAGTCAAATAGGTTCATCCAAATGACACTGGTACTAATATACCCTACTGTCACCTCAAATCTGAAAGAAGGAATTTGGGACATGTATATACAGCATGTCATTTTCCTAAGATTTAACCCTATTCTATCAGAAACATGCATAATGCCTGCAGATATGGGCCTGCTTCCTCACTGGGAATGTACTTTAATAAATAACACAATCCTGCAATTTATCCTTGCCTAAACCAGCATGGTTATAAAGTGATCATGGAAAATATACAAGAATGAGACTGTGGACTTTCAAATTCTGCATAGATGATGACTACTTTAGTTGAATGGGTTGTAGTTTAGGAATTATGGTAATTTCTTGGGGCATTAAAGAAGGGTTATATTCTAGAAACCATTACAAAATGGTCTATTGCAACTTTGTATAAATAATTTTAACTCGCCTACTTTCTTTGCTAGCCATGTATGTACATCATTAAGAAAAAAGAAAAACTCAAGTTTTCTATTCCATATTTCTTTCTATCTTCACTACTTTCTCCAAAAGAGAGAAACAAAAAATGCTAGTTGGAATTCAGGGTATTTATCAAAGTTAAGTTCTCTTAAATTGCTGCTTAGGAGGTTGAAAATTCATTTTTTGAAAAATGTATTAAAATGAAAGTGAGAGGATCAGCTATAACAAAGGAATTGATTGTTCAAAGGTTATGATTTGTTTTTAAAGAAAATTTTATAGTTTATCTTGGTTATTATTTATTAAGTATGTATATACCCATAAAATTAATTATAATATTTATAAAATATATTTATGTGGAATGTTGAATACTTATCCAGATATCCTGGTTGATCTATGTTGACCTATAACTCAATCACTTTAAACTTTAAAACTATGTAGAATTCTGAGACCAGGAGATGGTATAGCAGTTATGTCACTGCTCTTCCACATTGCCTACCATGATTCGAGTCCTAAACTTGGTGTCTTGGAACTCACACAAGGAGTGTGTGCATGTGTGTCCAAGATCCTGGGAAGAGAATGAAGGAGAAGGGATTGCAATGTGGCCATCTTACCTGGAGGTGACTTCTCACTTACCCTCTCACTGTGTCTGTTTTTCTCTGTCCATTGAGCACATGCACCTTAAGGCAAAACCTAAAAAACAGAAACAAAAACAAAACTATATAGAATTCCACTGGAAAAAAATGCCATAACTTATTCTTAGATTTTAATGTTTTTGGTATTTTAAAGACACAGTTGTATAACTGGCATATAACTTTTTTTTTTTTTGAAGAGGTTTTTTCGCTACAGGGCGCGTGTGCTCGCCAGACAGACAGAGAGAGACAGAGAGACAGAAAGCGAGAAATCACCCACCCGGGGGGGATGGTCACGCTGCAATCCCTTCTCCTTCATTCTCCTCTCGGGATCTTGGGCACGCACGCACATGTGCCCGGCGTGAGTTTTAAGCCACCGGGTCAGGGACATGAACCGCGGTCGACTACGTGGGAGTCCAGCGACATAGCCATTACTCTAACTGCTGGTTCCCTAGCTGGCATATAACTTTTCTGATTAAAAAAAAAAAAATCAGTCACTAAGGAGAACTTCTTCAATTAATAAAGAATATCTACAAATATCCAATGGCTAAAAATCATATTCTTAAGTGAGAAACAAGAAATCCTAGTTAATACAATATGACAAGGAAAATATATACAGATATAGTGATTGGGAAGGAAGAAATCGTATTTTTTTTTTCAAAAATAGACATGATTACCTATGCAGAAATGTATAAGATTTAACAATTACAAAAAATTCTGGGGAGCAGCATATAGCACAATCATTATGTTCCTGGATACCCATGTAGTGGACCTGGACCTGGCACCTTGAAACTCATGTCATGCGTGTGTGCATACATGCCAAAGATCCCAAGAGGAGAATGGAGGTGAAGGAATTGAGGCATGGTCATCTTCCTGGGGGGTTATTTCTCGCTTTATGTCTCTCTGATGAGCTCATGTGCCCTAAAGCAAGAATCTCTCTTAAAAAAACATTTGTAACACGTAAGTGATTACAGCAAGGTTGTGTGATACAAGGTTAATATATAAAAGTCAATCACCTTCCTACATACCAACAATAAAAAGGTAGAATTTGAGGCCAAGTAGCAGTGGTACAGGTAGTAGGAAGCATGATTCTAGAGTAATAAAGCAGCCCCAGGATTTCATGTTAATCTCAACATGCCAGTTATGCCCAAAGGTTCACGTATGATTCTGAGTGACTGAAGTGTTAGGTGTGATGAAGATCATAGCACAGTGAGATCTTCTCAAGGGTACTTCTCACTCATTCTCATAAAAATAATTTAATAAACTTTTAAAAAGTGAAAATTTAAATTTAAAACATTATATATATTAGCACCACCAAATGAAAACAGTAAAATGATTAAAATTTTTATGGGGAAAAAAAGGAAGAGTTTATATTTTTCTTATCAATTACCTAAAACTTTTTCTCTCAAATAACCTTTTAAAATGGTAAAATATTTTGTTCTTGCATAAGAAAGGAAGAGAATCTTCATGGAATGAGAAAAGTTTATCTAAAAAATGTATAATTAAATATGTAAGGATTTACTATGAGATGAAATTGACAATTGTAATCAATATATTTTTTTAATAAATTGTTGGGTCAACTGACCAGCAATTTAGGAAAAAATATTACACACACACACACACACACACACATATATATATATAAATATATATATATATATATATATAGTTGGTCATTTGGGATCCAGCAGCTTTTACCACTACGCCTCCTGGCTGGCCCCAAATGTGATTTCTTTTAAAAGATAAAGCAGATATAATTTCATTCAAATAGATGGGGTGCTTTTTATAATCAGGCAGCATGACTTTTTAAAAATGAATTATTTTATTTAGCTTTATTTATGTGTCTATTTATTTTAATTTGACCAGAGAGGGACAGTGAGAGAGAGAACAAGACAGAGGAAAAGTGAGAAAACAAGACACCAGGTCCAGGACTTGAACTGCGGTCAGCCACAGGAGTGTAATGCCCTTAACCACCCCACCACCTATTGGCCTAAGGTAGCATGTCTTACTGTTTATCATAATGTTCAATATTCTATAGGAGATCATTGAAAGCCAAATGAAAGAACTGAAGGATGAAGAAAAGTCAAGTATATCTTACTTCTAAAAGTAAGATAAAATTGTTCTTCCAAATTATTTAAGTAATATACATGGATGATTATGGTTACCCAGTTTCCATGTAACTTTAAAAAATCCAACTCTTGGGGGCCAGATGGCGGCACAGAGGTGTAGTGTGATGTTCTGCAAAGCTGCTTCATATGGGAAGAGTGTAGGTTCTTGTTCAGAGACCTCTCTGAGAGTACCAGGCATGCACATGCATTGTCTGAGACTGGCTGAGGCTAGGTGTGTATTGTGACAGTCAGACTGTTGGGAGTGAGGTCTCTCTGTTTCTCTTTCTCTCTTGAAAATGGAATAAATAGATAAATGAACTTTAAATTTTTTAAAAAATCAATGACGAAAATCTTTTAAATTATTTTTCTTTGAGATTCATGGAGCAACACTGGGAAATGATGTATTAAAATAGCTTTTTAAAATTTAAATCTAACTTTCTAACATTTTAGACTTTTCTAAGTATATCCTAAAATTTAAACCTTAATTTATATTTTCCAAAAATATACCACACCCCATTTTTATCACAGGGCTTGCATTTTCTTAGTTTTTCTTTTTATAAGAAATTCTAAATGCCAAAGCTTTCCAGATCTATTTTAATCAGTCTTGATCTACCATATTACCCCACATAATTGACATTCTCTTTCATTTTATTATATAGATTTTGTTTTTCTATTTGATATTTCAGCAACATTAAACTTGAAAAAAAATTACAAAAATTCTAAAATGCTTTTCTCTAATTTTCATCACGGTAACCTTTCTTCTTTAACATTGTGTTTAATTCCTTGTGTAAGTTTAAGTAAATGTATTTTCTCCAAACTTTATCTTCCAGTTTGCTTTCCAGTCTGACAATTGACAGGTAATAAAATGTTTAGATCAGCACTTTTCTACAAACTTAGAAAAAGTCAGTCTCAGTGTCAAGCTCTCCCAGACTTATTTAATCACTATGAGTGGAAAGGAAGATGGATTTTGATTAAGACTAGCTAAACCGATCAATAAAGACCTTGAACTTGCATAAGTTACTATGGCTTTTCCTAATAATGTTTATAGCCTAAAAGTTAACCTTTGAACCATTAGCACAAAGCAACAACGGATAGCTTGACAAAAGTGCCTTTTCTCTGATAAGTATTATTTCAAGTTTGTACTCTGCGTTAGCATTCTAGAAATTCAAATTATGCTCTTCTTACCATTAGCAGTGTTTATTCTCTTCTTAAAATATTTTCTCCAGCTCATCATTAGCTAAATGTTCCCAAAGCTCCATTCAAAGTATAAGTCAGGGAAATCTCAGAAGGTCTATATCCCGCCAGTTACATTTCAGCCCATTTTTTGTACGTCCCAATTTTGATGTAGTAGTTGAAGTTCGAAAGGCAGGTAAGCTCAAGGTGAAGGTGTACTACTTCAAAATCCTCCAGATCCATTGGATATGAGACTTAAACAAACAAGAAATTACTTTCATTGATTAAATGTAGATTGAATTAGGAGGAAAAAATGAGAGATGCTGCTAAGGTTATGTCCTCCACTCATTGTTTAACTCAGCATGACTGATTCAATCTGCGGAGCCCCAAGGAAGGCCAAAGATGTCACTCATG
Organism: Tupaia belangeri chinensis; assembly: GCF_000334495.1. Taxonomy (NCBI): domain Eukaryota; kingdom Metazoa; phylum Chordata; class Mammalia; order Scandentia; family Tupaiidae; genus Tupaia; species Tupaia belangeri. The sequence continues at coordinate 5,991,016 of NW_006159731.1, forward strand.
GACTCCACACAATGCAGGATCCTTAGAAGAGCAAAATCGAAAAGTTGCACTTTATCCACTCACAGCCTGGAGCCACTGTTCTCATTCCGTCTTGTGTTAGCAGAACAATGAACTGCAGCAGGCACTGGACTGCTCGGCATAATAATTATAGGTATCCCACAGGCAGAGCTGTTGTTGCTTTTAAGACTTGACAGAATGTGTCTTGTAGGCATGACCTAGCAGATGGGGACTTTTTCCTTTCATCTTTTCCCAAAAGCCACCTAGGTGAAATATATAAAGCATCTTGATAAGGGATATATTTTCTCCTATAGGGGTAGGTTGTTTATTATAAACTGCTCTTCTTGTTCATTCACCTTAAAAATAATTGCCACTCTGTGGTGGAAGAAGTCAAGTATAGCCACAGAAGCAGGGATAGACCTTTTGCTCCATCCTGCTAATTTGTGTCACCTACTGCACTGCCTTACGTATTGATGGTAGGAAAAAAAAAATGAAGCAGAAAATTAAGTCTGAAAGGATTTTTTGTCCTGCTGTCACTTTGTACAACATTTAGTTCAGTTGACATGACACTGTGCCTTTTGTTACATAAAACTGTCACATTGTCCCCTTCTAGTTAGCTGCAGTTGCTGGCCAAATCAATAATATCTGTCAAAACTGTCAAATAATGAAAGGATCCTATGATATGTTGGCTGCAGTGCAAGATAATTTTTACTATCTTTTAAAAAAATGCTACAAAATTAGGTTCAAATACACATATTAGAAATGAAGAAAAGAGGTAAGCATTGTAATTGATATAACAAACTTAGGACATTGCTTATGTATATCAGTTATTTATTACTTGCTATGCTATTTGCAATATTTAAAATTTCAAAGGAAAAGTCAATTTAAGATGGATCATTTTGTAGTATTAAAAACTCTTACTGCCTATGTGAAGAGGAAACTCAAAAACCCTGAGCGTACATCAATTGTTCCCTGTATATAAAAGAGCATTTAGTTGATTATAATGGAGAGATCATTTATTTTAGATTAGTTACCAGTGGAGGAATTCCTTAGGTATAATTAGATTCTGAAAAGTTGTCACTTACTGTTATTGTTTTTCATCTGGGAAACTCATATATTACTATTTAGCGTTATTTGCAAGCAGAAAATCTAGTCCATGGGAGCTATATCATGTTCCTTCTTTCCCTCTAATTGATAAATAGTATTAGAAAATTTCAAGAGATATTTCCTAGTGTTTCAAATGAGCTAAACAATTGTTTGTAATATTTTAGTTAAACTGAAAACACTTTGCTCCACCTGGGGAAGGACATTTGTCTTCTTGTTTTTAGTCTCTGGTCAAGCAAAGAGTACACATACAAGATAATGCTGCTGATAATTACCTAGACCACCTGTTTCATGCTTCTTTTTCAATTTGTTTTTCAGCATTTGAGGTTAGCATGTTTTTGGCCACCTTCTTTTTGACCTGTCTAACCACAACCCACCATGCACACATGCTGGCTTTCTCATTTGTTGGAAATAGTTGGAATATCTTTCCTACCTTTACTACTAGTATGATTTAGTCTTCTTTGGCTCGTGGTACCAACCTTGAGTCCTCAGTTCTATGAATTGTACAAGTCTATGTCTCTGCTTCCATGTAGAGTGTGGTGTACTCCCACAAATACTCTCTCTGCTCAGTGCTGAAGTGGCTCAAATGTGAAACTCGAAGCCTCTGGGTTCTCTAGAGTATTTACTCAGGAATTTAAAGTACAGAATAGACTTTCTCAAATATATTCTGGACTAAAGATGTTAGTTTATGTATTAAACATTTTCCAATGTCCTTTAACTTATATTCTCTTTTAAATGGAATCAGTACTATAGATTCCTGCACATGAAGATAATGTGACTGCATTTCAATAAATTACTATTTTGTCCCAACCATGCATAAACTGCAACATTCCTTAAAATTTTATTTTCTCCAGAGATTTTTGCTGTAAGGCTCATGCCAAAGAGACAGAAAGCAAAAAATCACCCTCCCCCTGCCCCCCAGGAAATTGTCCACACCACAATCCCTTCTCCATTCTCCTCTTGTGAGTTATTTTTTAAAAAATAATTATTATATTTAACTTTAATTATTCGTTTATTTTAATTTGACCAGAGAAGTGGAGACAGAGAGAGAGAGAAAAAGAGAGAGAGAGAATGCCCTCTTGTGAGTTTAAGCTACCAGGTCTGGAACTAAAACCATGGTCAACTTTGTGAGAGTCCAGCAACATAATCATTACACCACCTGCTGGTCTCCATTTCTTAAGATTTTAATCAAAACTATTTATAGGGCCAGAGGTGGCCTGGTGGTTAAGGCGACTGGATCCTGTATGGCCAACTGCACAGTTTAGTCCCAGACCTAGTGGCTTGAGAACCACACTGGGTACACGTGCATGTGTGCCCAGATCCTAAAAGGAGGGAGAAATGGAGGAGAAAGGATTATAATGTGACCATTCCACATGGGGGCTACTTTCATGCTTTCTCTCTCTGGTGAGTGTGCATACACTCTCTGACAAATCAAAACAAAACAAAAAACTACATATGATTTCAAAGTAGACCTGAAATAAAGCTAACAATTTTCCTTTATATACTTTAAAAATGTATCTTTGTAACAGGTTTAGAGAGAGAATACTTAATTCTTTCAGTTAAGCACTATATCACATGTCTGTTTTGTAAAATTCTATAAGCCTTTGTAAATTCTTAGTTAAAAGTGGTCTTAGATGAAAAAAATAAAGTAGTCAAATTTACAAAAAAAAAATTCACCTTATAATACTCATGTTTTAGAGCAGAGTGTACAGTCACTTACATTGATAAATATACTGTATGATGAAATTAAAGATTTAATTAATTATAAAATAATATTCCATTAAAAGTTTTAGGCATTTTGAATTTATGGAAGTGTCAATATCTTGATGTACCTAAATTTATTGTCACAGGATAACTCAATGATCGAAATTTTAGTTTGACTCTAGAGTTCAGGCCTACATACATCAGTGCAGAGGATGCAGTGTCATATCCACTAAACTCTATTTCATGATTGATTGAGGACCTTTCTGTGTGATAATTTATCATAAAAATAGAGCTGAAGTTGGTTTCAAGGACAACGGATCAACATCTAAGCGATTATTCAGTTTAGGGATTAAAACTTATCTGTTTCTGATTTCTCTCTTCCCCAACTCTATAGCAATTATGCCTAATGCTTAAGCTCAGGAAACTGAAATATAGTAGCAGGCAAAAACTGAGTTAATCTAGTACTTGAACCAGACAGCAGCAACAGCAGCAGAGATGTCAGTCCCTGCAACAGTGTTTGAACAAAATGATGCTAAAACAAAACATATCAAAATTTGTAGGAGAATTTGTAGGAGGTAGTGTTTAGAGGGGCAGCTATAATGGGTATTTGAAGAGATTAATAAAAAAACAAAATCTGCTTTACAGATGCAGGGGATGGGAAGCAAAAGCTGGCAACATTACTACTCTCATTTCTTTTTTGTTTTGGAAAGGTTTTTGCTATAGGGCATGTGTACTTGTCAGAAAGACGAGAGAGAGAGAGAGAGATAGAGAGAGAGAGAGCGAGAGAGAGAGAGAGAGAAATCACCCCTCAGGGGGGGATGGTCCACACCACAATTCCTTCTCCTCCATTCTCCTCTCAGAATCTCAGGCATGCACACACATGCACCTGGCGCCACTGGGTCTGGGATTTGAACCACGGACAACTACATGGTAGTCCACTGACATAGCCATTACGCCAACTGCTGATTTCAATACTCTCATTTTTTTAAAGGTTTTTACCATAGAGTATGTGGACTCACTTGAGAAACAGAGATAGTCAGTGAGAGAAAAAGTGAGAAAACACTCCCCAGGGTTATGGCCATACAACAATCCCTTTTCCTACATTCTCTTCCAGGGATTTTGGGCATCCACATATGAATGCATCCGTGGCTTCAAGCCACCAAGTCTGGGACTTGAACCACAGTTGGCCATGTGGGAGTCCAGTGCCTTAACCACTATAACACCTGTTGACCCCACTAATGTCACTTTTTAAAAAGGAGAACTACTGCAGACCCCAAAGGCATTAAAATGAATATGCAAAATAGCACAATCTTCTTTATGTCAACATAATTAACAAATTTAGATGAGGTAGACAAATGCTTTACAAACACAAGTTTTCAAATCTCGTTCAAAACTGAAGTTTTGAATAGCCATATGCCCACTGAATAAATTAATTTGGTAATTGAAAACTTTCAACAAAGAAAAGACAGACCTAAACAGCTTCATTGGAGAATTCTGTCAAATATTTTATACAGAAATAATCTAATGGTAGACAAATGCTTTATCAAAAAAAGATGAACAATTATAAATTATTTTTTAATTAGAATCATCACAATAACAAAATCAGATAAACATATAACAAGAAAATAGATTATGGGCCAGTCTTTGCACAGACACCAACAGTAAGATTATATTGGCAAATATAAATATCAATACGTATACAATATTACTTCATGACCAAGTTGAATGTATCCCAAGAATGCAAAATTAACATTCAAATATCAATAAGCTTAGTTAGGTGCATTATTAACAGAATAAGGGGGAAATGCATTTGACTATATTTATAAATTCACCAAAAGTATTTGGGAAGATTAAATAATCATGTACAATATAACTTTCAATAAATCAGAAATAAAGGAAACTTCCTGAAGTTTATAAAAAATTTTACGGAAGCTTGATAACTGCATCATATCTGATGATTAACCAAGTAAGTTTTGCTCTCAAAACTTGAAACAAGGAAAAGAGTTTTACTCTCCTCACTTTTGCTCAACTTGTTATTAACTCATTATTCTTTTCTAATGATTTTAATAAGCAAGAAAGGGAAACAAAAGGTATACAAATTTGAAAAGATAAAAGTAAGACTCCCAGAAATACTATGTGACATGATTGTATATGTTTATGTTGAAAATCTTTTTTTTTTTTTGGAGAGGTTTTTATTATAGGGCACGTGCACTTGCCAGAAAGGCAGAGAGAGACAGAGAGGCAAAAAGCTAGAAATCATCCCCCAGGAGGGATGGCCACGCCGCAATCCCTTCTCCTCCTTTCTCCTCTTGGGATCTTGGGCACGCATGCACACACGCACCACGTGAGTTTAAGCCACCGGGTCCAGGACTCAAACTGCGGTCGGCTACATGGGAATCCAGCAACATAGCCATTATGCTAACTGATGGTCCCTGTATATTGAAAATCTTAAGACATTTATTAGATCATACTAATCTATTAGATTTAATAAAAGAATTTGCCAAGTTCAATAATAATTCATAAGTTGCTTTTTTGGGAGCATGTTTTTGTTTGTAGTACAACTGATTTATGTTTTATGGAGGCATGTTTTGTTTCTGTTTTTTTTTCCCCTCTGTATTAAAGAGAAGAGATTTTGTATATTCCTTCAATATTTAATATAATTTCTCTAAGTTGCAAATTCCTCATTATTGTTTTGTTTTGTTTTGGGTTTTTTTTTTTTTTTTTTTTTTTTTTTTTGAGAGAGAGATTTTTGCTCTAGGTCATGGGCACTCACCAGAGAGACAGAAAGAAGCAAGAAGTCACCTTCCAGGGGGGATGGTGCTGAATCCCTTATCCTTCATTCTCCATTCTCCTCTCAGGATTTTGGGCATGCATGTATAGCTGCCCAGTATGAGTTTCAAGTTACAGTCCCGGAACTCGCACCACAATCGACCCCATGGGAGCGTAGCGCCTTAACTACTACACCACCTGCTGACCCCTCATACAGTTTAAGCATGGCCATACATAGCAGGCTTCCTCAGCATGCGATATAGGCTTTATTTATGAGGTTTTATTTACAATCAAGTGAAGAATGTGATATCCACTTTGTTGATACTGGTGACAGTAGGTGCCATGTTTCTGTGGGTGGAATAGTAGGGAGAGCTTCTGAACACAGCCAAGGTGCAATGATTTTGGTGCTAAAGACAATACCAGATTCTTGGTTCCATTAGATTCTACATGGTTTTATGTCACTGGTGGAAACATCATCTGAATTAGCAGATAAAGTCTGAAGTATGATTCTGATAGTACCTGAATGTAAATATAATAAATAATTGCCTTCAACTTGCTTAAGAGAACTCAATAGTGAGAATCAAAAAAATCTGATGGATGTAACAAGATTTATAAAATGACATCTCTACATAGTTTCCTTTTGCTCTACTTAGAATAACTCTTCCTACATCTATGTTGACAACATATATTTTTCCCCAAATACATTATTTGTTTTTAATGCTTGCATACCTCTTCTACTTTCTGAAAGTAATACATGTGAATTACTCATAAATCTTTCACTTTTGAAAGTCCTCGAAGTCATATCAGAGTGTGCAATTAGTTTTTGTGCAGTGAAGAGATCTAGATATATTTAAGTCATGTTTTAAAAAGTCCCTTTATGTCAAGGCAAAAAGTGTACTCATAATAAAATGAAAGCTTTCTCTCCCATCAAACAGGAACTGATCATCTCTACCAATTTGGAACCAAAATTTGGTACCTTTTTTCTAATTCAAGCCAATGATCCTAAAGTCAGTTTTGTTTTGCCTTTTTGTTTTGTTTTGTTTTGTTTGTTTGTTTGTTTTTTGTTTTTTGAAATAGCAGTAGGAATCTTCAGAAATAAGGGATAGTCCAGGAAACATGTGTCTATAGTAGTGACTGTCAGTGAGCTAGTTACAGAAGGAAGGGGCTATGCTTTAAATGTTTGTGTCCTCCAAAATTCATGTTAAACTCCATATCAGTGCAATAGTATTCAGAGATGGGAGCCTTGGGAGGTGATTAGGCCATAAGGGCTCGCTTTTATGAATAAGATTAGTGCTCTTATAAAAGTGCTAGAGGGAGTTTGTAGCTTCCACTTCTGCAAACTGAAGACGTGGTGTTAGTCTCTTTTGTTCTTCTGCTTTCTCCATCGTGTGAGGACACTTGAAGAGGTGCAGCTGAGTATGTCAGGGGATTCAGGATTATGGGGACTTGCCTTAAAGGGCAATCTAATTATAGTTGGGAGTAGCAGAGTGATCCAACATGTTCATGGCCAGCAGTAGGGATCCTAAAGTCAGTTTTGTTTTGTTTTGTTCTTTCTGCAGGTAATCAACCAGCATCAAAAGCCAGCTGAAGTTTTGAAGTTTTCCATCTAGTTCTCTCTGCCTCAATCAATTGTCCACACAACAAATCTTCTGGCACTATGATCTTGGACCTCACAGATTCTAGAACTGTAAGAAATAAATTTCATTATGTAAACTACCTGTCTGTTGTATTATGTAATAGCAGCCTGAACAAAAGTATCAAGAGGGTTTACAGACAATGACATCTGACTTGAATGCTTTTTCTGGGAAGATATTGGAGCAGTGACTCACTTGCTAGTTTACCTGTACCTTGACTATGCTACATGGATGAATTAGTGTATGCTATTACAACATCTTGGAGAGGAGGTTGAGAGGACATAAGGGGGAAGATGAATAAGGAGTGTCTCCACCCACTCTCTCCAGGTTCTGAGAAGCCAAGCAAGTCTGTAACAACAGGTTAGGGACCCAGAATGCTGATGAATCTGTGGCTGAAGTTTTAGTGAGGCCTGATGTGGGGGGCATAATGAATTTTCACCAATTTCTGGTTGGCCTTGACTTTGGAGTACATGAAAAATGTGAACCAGTATAGATTTTGGAATTAGAGATGGAAAGGTGTTTTTTCCTTGCCAATTAATTACGAATGAAAGTGACATGTGTCCCATACAGAAAGAAGCATTTATTGTTTGGTGCTTGACTCTCCATATTCTTTTTGCCCTGAAACTGAAGCATTTATTGAGGTGACCCCTCTGGAGTCAAATTCTCTGAGTAACCGTGATGAACAGAATTCTCTAACTGCTGTATCAGTAACTCAGGCAAGAAATAAGCCTTCATTCTTTGAATCCACTGAAATGGTTTCAAGAGTAAGATGCAGGGGGTGTCTTGCCAACCGTTAGTGCAGAGTATTTTGACTGATGGGAGAAGAGAAAGTGGAGAGGAGGGGATGGCAAGAAAGCTCACTGACTCAGCATGAAATGATATCAGTTACTGAAGACGACGGTAAAGTCAACTCAGAATCCACACACAGGGCAAAGAACAGGGAAGACTTTCTATGCAGAAAGCGCCTTACATAAAGTGTGTTTGTGGCTCTCAATCACTGATGTTTTTACACCCCTACACTATGCACCTTGTGCGGCCTTTCACACTATCCCACCTGGTACACGTCTCTCGGACCCCCAGATCTCATTTCACCCTACAGACTCATTTCAGATGTATGAAAGCTTGTATGCTGAAGCTTCTTTCTTTCTCTTCTGCTTTTCTGCTGAATACCTCTGTCAAAAGAGATTATTATGTAACCCCATGCTACTGCCCAACTGATTAGCACAAGGTTAATGGAAACATTGGGATGAATTTTGAAATTTTACCCAATTTACATATATATATATATATATATATA
>NW_006159731.1:6004312-6006228 GCF_000334495.1 Tupaia belangeri chinensis
TACAAGAGAAAGAATAATGCGAAAAATTAATTTTTCTAAAGCTCAATTGCTTCGTCATTTAAAACATCAAATAACTCTTGGATCACAGCCAAAAATAAACTGATTACAGACTCTTAAAAAATCAGTAACAATGAAAACTCTCAGTTTTCATGCTGCAGCCCAAACTGTATCTGTTATAATAGAAAATTTCTCCCATCTTAGGAGGCATTCCAAGCCCCAGTTGGACTTCAATTTATTTTATTTTTGTGCAAGATTTTAATCACTTGCTTCCTTCTTGAGAGATATTAATCTTAATTTATATTTATAGAAATCTGAATTTTAAAAGTTACCTCCTGTGTTAATAAAAGACTAAACTTACAATAGAACTTGGTTTTTCCTTATTATTATCTCAGTCAGTGCTGACCATGACCATGTCCGGTCACTCTGCGACCCCCAACTATAATTAGATTGCACTTTAAGGCAAGTCCCCATAATCCTGAATCCCCTGACATGATCAAATTCTGTATTTTTATCAGAGAGATAAAGAACCTATTAATAGCTTTCTTATATCCTCAGATTTCCTACTGGAGAGTGTTTTGTTCTATGCAAACGCAAACCATGAGAGTAAAACCACCTCTCTGGGATCTGAAGGCAGCTCCTGAATTGGCTGTGAACAAATGTTCAATCATGCATGTTTTTCAAACTCTTGTTCACCTTTTTAGTAGCCCCCATCCATCAGAAAATGAGGTGATTCTTAGTAAAGCCATCCAGAAACTGATCTAAGTTAAGGGCAGGCCTTAAAAGGTTCTTTCTGCAGGTGATCAACCGGCATCAAAAGCCAGCTTGAAGTTGTCCATCTAGTCCTCATTGCCTCAATCAAGATGTGTTCTTGGTCATTTCAACCTCGTTCTCTATGGAGGTATTGTCCGTTCTGTGACCTGTGATTAGTAGCTTTTCCTTCCTGCCACTGCACACTACACAGAAGACGTGTCATTTTCAGAAAGTTTTAAAAAATGTAATTTCTTGACACTGACATTATAGAACAGGCAGAATTAGATGTCTGATTTCAGAGTGGACTTTTGCTTTTATGCTCCTTCCACTGGAGAACAATATATTTTATCTCTCCTGTCAATAATCATGGAAAGCAGCATCCTATATAGGGGACATTATGACACTACCAAATTAAGAAGGCAATCCTTTTACAGCAAAATTGAGTGGAAAGTATAGAGTTTCCACATCTCATCCTTCCTTCTCCTCAACCGCATAGTATGCATTAGTATTCATTCTGGTCTATGTGTTTTGACAAATGTAGGTGTATATCTGCCATTCCAATATCGTAAAGAATAACTTCACTGTCCTATAAATCGTCTGTGCCTCCTCTACTCATCCCTTCTTTACTCTCTCCTCCCAAGTTCTGAGAAAACACTTTTGTGCTTTCTCCTCTGTTTTACCTTTTCTAGAATGTCATATATTTGCAATTACATTGAACATAGCCTTTTCAAGCTTAGCAATATGGATTTAAGATTCCCCTATGTCGTTTCATGGTTTGACAGCTCATTTATTTTAACGCTGAATAATATTCCATTGTATGTATGCAACACAGTTTATACATTAACTTATCTATGGACGTCTTGGTTGTTTCAAAGTTTTGACATGAAAAAGTGGCTATAAACATCCATATTTTTATTTTTGAATGGCTGTGTTTTCAGATAATTTGGAAAAATATCAAGTAGTACAACCGAAGGACTATATAGTATGTTTAGTTTTGTAAGAAACTGTCAAACTATTTTCAAAGTGACTGTACTGTTGGGACCAACAGTTAGCATAATGGCTATGTTGCTGGACCTCCCATGTAGTCGACCGCGGTTTGCGTTCCGACCAGGTGGCTTAAAATTCACGCCAGGTGCATGTGTGTGCGTGCCCAAGATCCCGAAAGG
>NW_006159731.1:6006303-6007513 GCF_000334495.1 Tupaia belangeri chinensis
CTCGTCGTTGTGGGGGAGCGCATTTCCCCCAAAAAAAAAAACCCCCCCAAAAAAAAAAAAAAAAAAAAAAAAAGTGACTGTACTGTTTTGCACTCCCACTACCAATGAATGCTAGTGCGGGTTGTTTCACATTCTTATCAACATTTGGTTTTGTCAGTGTTCTAAATTTCAGTCATTCTTTTTATTTATTTATTTATTTTTAAACGAATTATTGACATGTGCAAATGTTTTTACCTCATAATCATTTTTTTCATTTCATTTTCTTCCATACATTCTATCACATTATTATTTATCTTCCAAAATGGATATTCCAACAGGTGAACATTTCTCCCTAGTACTGGTGATAAAACTATGAAATATCTTCAACAGATAATACCACACCTCTTTGTGCCATTAATGAGTTGTCTCCCTGCCCCTCCTATTCAGTCATTCTAATAGGTATGAAGTGGCATCTCATTGTTGTTTTTATTTGATTTCCCAGTAATGAATGATGAATATCTTTTTATATGCTTATTTGCCATCTATATATTTTCTTGAGTGGGGAATATGCTCAGATCTACATCCATTTTTTCAATTGAGGTTTTTTTTCCCTATTGACTGAATTTCCAACGTTTTGTGTTTTTGTTTTGTTTTGGTTGGTTTGTTTGTTTGTTTTGTATATCAGTTCTTTATTGGATGTTGGTTTTGCAAAATATTTCACCCAGTTTTCTTTCAAAGGGCAAAAGTTTTTAATCTTAATCAACTCCAACTTATCAGTATATTCTTCAATGGATACTGCTTGTGTGTTTTATCTAAGCACTCCTCATCAAATCTAAAGTTACCTAGGTTTTCTCCTATAATATTTTCTAGGAGTTTTATACTTCTGTGCATTCAGTGTAGGTCTATGATCTAGTTTGAGTTAATTGTTAAAAAAAGTAGAAGCTCTACGTCTATTGCTTGTTTATTTATTTATTTTGCATGTGGATTGTGACTATCCAGTTGTTCTAGCACAATTTGTTGAAATACTATCCTTTCTCTGTAATTGACTTTGTTCATTCGTAAAAGCTCATTTGACAGCATTTGTAAAGCACTGCTTCTGGGCTTTCTTTTTATTCTTTTTTTAAAGAATTATTTTTTATTTCTACTTATTCGTTCATTTATTTTATTTTAATCACACACACACACACACACACACACACACACACACACACACACAGAGCGAAAAAGAGAA
>NW_006159731.1:6007681-6027258 GCF_000334495.1 Tupaia belangeri chinensis
AAACACACACACACACACACACACACACACACACACACACACACAGAGGGAAAATGAGAAAGCAAGCCAACAGGTTCATGACTTGAACCATGGTCAACCATGTGGGAGTGTCCAGCACCTTAACCACCATACCACCTGCTGACCCTTATGGGGTCTTTCTATTCCATCAATCTTATTTGTCTTTTCTTTTTCCAAACCTTTTAATTACTGTAGATTTATAGTAAGTCTTCAAGTAAGAGAATGATAGTTCTCCAACTTTATTTTTCTTCTCAATGTCATATTGGCTATTTGGAGTCTTTTGACTTTCCTTATAAACTTTTGAAACAGTTTTTTGACATCCATAAAATAATATTTTGACATCCACATAATAGAATTTTGAATGGGATTGCTTTGGATCTATTGATAAAGTTGGGAAGAACATATATGTTAACAATATTGAATCTTCTTATTACAAATATGGACTATATCTCTTCATCTATTTATATCTTCTTCAATTTTAAAGTTAGGTTTTTGCGCTCCTGTAGCCCCCATTACTTTGTGGGCAGCAGAAAATTTATGCTAGGTAAAGGAGTATGTTATCCCAGATTTTCCAACTTTTCTTTTTTTTTCTTTCCTTTTTAATGCCAGAGGGTGGGCAGGGGAAGAAAACAACCCCCCATGATGTCCGGTCATGCTGCAGTTCTCTAATCCTTTATCTCATCAGGCTACTGTGCACATGTATATCTGCCTGGCATGTTTTTCGAGCCACTGGAGCTGGGACTATGACCTTGGTCAACCAAGTGGGCCTCAGCTTCCTTTGTGTGACACTTAACTGCTATGACACACGACTGTCCTGATTTTCTAAATTAAACCTATGTTCTAGTTCCATAACTTAATGTATACATTGAAATTTTATTTTGTCTCTATTCTTACATATAGCAGTGCTATAACACAGATAGAATTGATAGTACTAATCCTTTCTCCTTTGTTTTCTCGTTCCAAGATCATACTTGCTCTAAATCCCTTTCTTGACAGCATTTCATGATTCATCAGGTCACTGCCCATGTTAAAATTCTTCACATTCATAGTTTTCCTTACACTCTGGTAGGCTAACTCACTCCTCACATTAGCACACCATGCTACAGTGAATGAGAGGAAGGAGTGAGGAGAGAGAAAGTGTGAAATGAGAAAGGGAGGGAGGAAGAAGGTTTGTGATTAAAAGATATTTGGCATTTATGTATGGGTTATTAATTACACTGAGTCTGCTTCTGCACACTTAGTAATACTCACTGTTCTACAGTTTGCAATAAAACTAGCTAGTGGGGAAATGTTTTATGGATAGTCTCCTCTAGATATTTATAGACTTAAAGCAAAATTTAAAAAAAAACTAAAAAGCAAAACAAAGCAAAACCCTAGAGACTAACATCCATATTCATAATAAATAAAATAAGAGTATATAAAAGTTAAGAACCATTTCACGATTAAACAAGCCTAAACTTTCTATCTCAGATCAATGATAGTTAACTAAAAAATGGTAATGCCCATAATATTTTTGGGGTGGTTGGTAATTATTTTCTTTTCTTTTTTTTAAAAAAGTTATTTTATCTATTTAATTTGACCAGAAGGGACAGAGGAAGAGAGAGAGAGGGAAAGTGAGAAAGCAAGCTGCCAGGTCTGGGACTCAAACCACAGTTGACCATGTGGAAGTCCAGCACTTTTAACTACCATGCTACCTGCTGGCCCCAGTATTCTATTTTCTTATGTCAGCTCTGCCTCTGAAAGTTGTATATTTCAAAGACATTATTACTTTCATAAGGAAAATAGGTTAGATATGAATAGTTTTATTTGATACATATCATCTATTTTAATTTTAAATGCATTTGTTTTCTTCAGCATTTTCTGTTTTGGGGTTTATTTTATTTTATTTTCAGGATGCACACCTATATGTTTAGTTATCTATCACCTATGTGAATTCATGAAGAAAGAATATTATTTTTAAAAAACTTCATGAATTAAAAAAATTGGAGTAGGGAACCAGCAGTTGGTGTAATGGCTATGTCGCTGGACTCCCACGTAGTCGACGGCGGTTCGCGTCCTGGACCCGGTGGCTTAAAACTCATGCTGGGCATGTGTGCATGCGTGCCCAAGATCCCAAGAAGAGAATGGAGGAGAAGGGATTGTGGTGTGGCCATCCCCCCTGGGGGGGTGAGTTCTCGCTTTCTGTCTCTCTGTCTCTCTCTGTCTGTCTGGTGAGTGCACGCACCTTATGGCAAAAACTTCTCAAAAAAAATTGGAATAAAATAAATTTATACTTAGTTTACCCACAAACATTTAAAAGTTTATTTATTTATTTCATGATAGAGGAAGATAGGGAGAGTACAAGAAACACACAGAGACAACAACCTCAACTTGGTTTTGATGCTGTGATCCTTTCCTAGCCTCAGTCAACACCAGATGATGGGCATGCACAAGCGCAGAGTACTCAGGGAGGTCTCTGGATACAAATCCAGAATCTTCCCATGTGGTAAAGCCTAGAAAGGTATCATGTTTTACCACTGTACCACCATCTGGTGCCTTTCCACAAACTATCTGAAGTCCCTTCATATTTTGATTTCTTTGGAAAAAGTAACAAATGAAATTCAATTTTTAATTTACTTCTACATGGTTGCTTTTATTATGTAGAATTTTTATTGAATTTGTATTTACCTTGTCTTTTGCTACCTTAATTAACTCACTTTTTAGCTCTAGAAGTATATTTATAGATGTCTTAGAACTTTCCACATAGGTAGTCATTACATCTGTAAATGAAAATAGTTTTTTGCTTTTTTTTCTCTCTCTATGATTGTTATGCCTTTCTACTCCTTACCTTAATATTGGCTAAACCTTGATACTGGCTAAAACGTCCAACTACAATATATTGAGTAAAAGTGCTGAGAATAGATATCCTTGCTTTGTTACTGGACTTAGTTGGAAATCACTCAGTCTTTCACCACTAAATCATCAGGTAAACTGTAGGTTTTTGTAGAGACTCTCTATTAAATTGAGAAAATTATCTCCTTTTTCCACTTTTGTAAGAGATATCATCATGTATGGGCACTGAAATTAAAAATTTTAAATATATTTAATTTACCTATAATAATTGTTTAGGATATTTCTTCTTTCATTTATTTTTTAATTTTCCCAGAGGATCTGTGCACTCATTAGAGCCAGAGAGAAAGAGAGAAGAGAGGAAGAAGAAGGTCATGCTGCAAGCTCATCTCTTCTATTTCTCAACCATGTCAGGATTCTTGGGTACCCACATACACATGTCCAGTGTGTTTCTCAAAAATCAACTCAATGTGGATCAAAGTCTTGAATGTAAGACCTGAAACTGTGGAACTACCAGAAGAAAATGGAAAACATTGCAAGAAGGACTTTAGATTGGACAAAGAGTTTGTGGAATAGGATCTCAAAAGCATGGCCACAAAAATCAAAAGCAAAACAAACAAACAATAGGATAAAGTGACCACCTGCAAAATAAGAAAATACATTTTCAAACTAGTTATCTGACAAGGGATTAATATCCAGAACATAGCAAATACATCAAGAAGGTTGTGGAAAATTGAAGTAAAAGTTTATTTTTGTACCAAATAATTTGTGAAATTTATGCATGATTATTTTCATAATAAATGATTTTCATGAATTTTTTGAAGACCAATATAGAAATGCAAACAATTTAATAGCAAAAAACCCAAATTTTTAAAAATGAACAATTGCTCTAAATAGACATTTGTCAAAAGAAGACATACAATGAGTAATAATTATTTGAAAAAATTATCAACCTCACTAATCAGCATGAAAATGCAAATCAAAACCACAATGAGATATCATCTCACCCAGTTAGAATGGCTGTCATCAAACAGACAAAATATAGCAAATGCTGATGAGAATGCAGAGAAAGGGGACTCATATTAACTATTGGTAGATATGCACATTAGTATAGCTGTGAGAGTATGCAATCTAGCTGCATGAAGCAGTTATCTGCATGCCTCATTAATTACTCACTGCAAACCGGCTGACACATGCCTTGGATGTGAGGAACTCTATGAAAACATTTAGAGGGCACGGGAAACATCCTGACCCTGGCTAGGTTATACAATGCCTGTTCTATGTAACATTTATGACTTACACATTATCCTTTTTGATGCATACTCAGACAACCTTCCTCGAAGTTTCAGAGGAACAGCATAAGTAATATGGCTTGACCTATGATATATAACAGGATCACACAGGATACTGACAAGGTTGAAAAACATATACACTAAAGTCTTTATCTCTAACTGTAGAACTTCAACCACATCATTGAAAGCTTGCGAACAGTTCATTGTGCCTAGTAAAATGTATAAATAAAGAAGCTCAGCGTGGCTGAGCAGCATAGCCTGTCTGCGTTCATCTCATCCCTGTTTCTGCGTCTTCCTCCTTTCTCTAACTTTGTCCTGCACAGGACCAAGTCCTGGGGAGCATGCTGACAGTATTATCATCGAGAGACATTACTCTTAAGCTTGACTATAAATGCTGACAACCTGGGCTGAAATACCGGATTGATTCCCAGAGCTCCTGGATCTTATGATTCGTGGGCTTCCTATAACTCTGGTATGCTTGCTGTTTGCCTGACTAAATGAAAGTGTTTGTGGTCCCATGGCTTTCTTGCTACAGGATCTGATTCAGTCCTAACTGTTGGTTCTATGGAGATGTCATATGGCCTTACGGTAAAATCAGACGTTGGGGGTCCTGTACTCTCCCTGCACATTTGACAGATTACCAGAGTCAAGAGACTACTTCAAGTTTCTCTGGGGATGTGGCCAGGAAGATGTCTGATTTCTTCTCTCTTCAGAGAGATTTCCCTTTGTTTGTCTTTGCCTGAGTCCTTCGCACAGTGAAGTTAACACAAGAAGTTCCATCGCCACTTCAAGCAGTAAGTAAATGACTGGGCAGTCTCTCGACCCGCAGTGGCTTGGCTCCAGATTCCTGCATTCTATTACTACTTTCGCTTTCACTCCAACTGAGCCTAAAATTCTTAGAATAATTCTTCAAAAAGGAGAAACATACTCCCTCTGGTTGGAGCAACAAGCAGTTAATTTGAGATTTGAATACTTTGCCTCCGACAAGGCTGCGGAAGTTCTCAGCCATTGTTTATTACATGAACTCAATTTTACTTCCAGAGAGGTTCACCAGACAGGTTATTATCAAAAGGACTTTGCCATAAAGCTCATAAGATTCCTCTTATTCCTTCTCCATCTATCACCTTTCACCTACCAACTTTCTCCTGAACCACCCAGGAGGGCGCTTTTTTGCTCCTGCTTTATACGTGGAATAGAAGGCAGAGCCCTTTAGAGAGTTGTATGTGGTTTTCAGTCCATCCCTAAACTGAGAGTCTGGACACTGTTTAAAATAGCTTCAAAGCAGCTTTGTTGACATTTGATCCTAAAAGTTAAGGATGAAATAATTGCTTTCTTAAAGTAGTGAAGAAATAAGTGGCTAGTATACAGAATGCTGACAAACTGAGACCCACACTCAATAATAGTGCTATAGGCACACCATTTACCTCTACAGAGATCCCGGGATCTCAATATGGGAAATCCATTTTTTTCCCAAGTGAACAGCTCATAGGAATGAACTCTACTTTTTGCTAGCACAAGCGGAATATTCTGCACCCTCTAAAATCATTTCCTGAATGCCATAAATCTGTTTGGAACTCCCTCTACACTAGTTTCAAAAGTTAAATTATCAAAAGAAAAGGAAAAAATCAACTCCCAGTCTTTCCACTCCTCCTCCTTACTCCTACTTTCCCTTCCTCTCCTCCTCCTCCTCCTCTATCCACCCCTCTTATGCCTCCTACTTACTCCTTTGTCACCTTCTATTCCTCCTCCTTCATTTAAGGTCATAGAAAAATTAGACCTAAGGGACATATGATCAAGGATTGTAAGGAAAAAACAAAAAAAGCCTTCCTCCAAATGTAAATACTGTGGTAAATGTTTTCATTGGGCTAACCAGTGCCACTCATCCACTGAGGTGTCAGAAAACCTAATACTAGGCACACCTCCAGCCCAAGATCCAAGGAGGTCTCATTCTTGTCCCACCCAGTGCAACCCAGTAATAGATCAGAGCTCCAAATGAACCACTGGTCCAGAAATTTGTGAATTCATTCTTACAATGACTGGGAATGCCAGCAATAATTTGATTGTCCAAGAGGATGTTTCTTAAGTTTGCTAGGAAAAGTCTCCCTAGTAAATAGTCAGCTATCAAGACTGCTTACTGCTTACTGCTGACAGACACTGAGTTATCCCTTTCTCATCCCTAGGGTGTTTAGAGCTTTTTGTTCATGGTCAATTGCTTTGCTTGATGCCTTTTAAAAGGTCTTTTCAAATGATTAAAATCTTAAACTGTTATTAAAAAGAAGCTAATTTTATAATGAGTTAAAAATTCTGATAAATATGTAAAGTCCTACATATGAAGTTAGATTTCCCAAGCTAGGCAAAAGAATAAGAGATAGGCTTTGACAAACCTAAAGTAATCCTTAAAATGACAAACAAAATACATTCCTTATCTAATTAATCAGAGGTAACAACCATCAACAAAGACAAATTTATAAGGAAAGAGAAACAAGGTAGAAAGGAAACAGTAAGTAGGAAAGAGATATAGAAAGAAAGATTTAGGTATGAAGATGTATTTGTGGTAAAAAGGTTAAAAAGGAAGAGAACATTTCAATATTAAAAGCATTTTGTATGGTAAAATTTTTTTCCTAAAGTAAAATGATTGGATTATTTCCAGGATGAAAAAAGTAAAAGGGGACAAATAATCAAGAAATAAAGCATGTCACAAAAGGTTTTACTTATGTTGAAGAAAGGTTTGAGAGGGAATAGTAAAGAATTACAAAGATTTTATTAAAAGATGTATATATATGACAGATGGTATTTGAGGTGGCAATAAAACAATCGGCCACACTATTTGGTGCTGAAACAGTCTAAATAGACCTAATTTACTAATTTAAACTTTGTTAATAAAGCAAACCCTCTCCATATTTTTAAAACAAAAAAGGGTAAATCTAACCCCCCGCCTCTACTCATGCTGCCAGATTACTCTCTTTAACCATATTTAAATTAGGTGATCTAAATCTGACTTTTGATTAAAAATTACATCAGTGGAGTACTACTTAACAACACTAAAACTTTCCCAAGTGAAAGTATTTTCTTTTTTTTAAAATTCCACCAATATGGCAAGTTCCAGCTCCTCTAATAATCTGAGGAAGAAGGTTTCTCTCTGTGCTTTCTCCTACAGGTCCAGGTTGGATCTCCTCTCAGTATGTACAACCTACACACCATAAGCTGGCATCAGACACTAAAAATAAAAGATGGAAGAAGCCAGCCCTTGGGGAGACATCAAGGCCTTGTCCAATGATGCCCCAAAAATGCTGACAGAGATGAACAAGGAATTGACCCCTAAAAAATCTGTTTCTTGCTATGAGTGCAAAACTTACTGTAAACTCTGATACTTTGTTGCATCCTGATATTCTTGTTCCTGTTCCTTTCACTATCTACTGCCTTAAACAATTATTCTTTAGCTATATTTCTGTTAATTATTCTAGTAACCACTTGTTGCTGTATTCATGTGTTACCCTTATGTATTCCATGGTATCGAACTCCTTCTAAACAGGAGAGAGTCATGTTGGCTTTTAAAACAAGAAAAGGGGATATGTGAGGGTATGCAGCCTAGCTGCATGAAGCAGTTATCTGCATGCCACATTATTTACTCACTGTGAACTGACTGACACACGCTGTGGATGTGCAGGGCTCTATGAAAACATTCAAGGGGCATGGGAGACATCCTGACCTTGACTAGGTCAAGCAATGCCTGTTCTACATAAAGTTTATGGCTTACACATTATCCTCTTTGATGCATACTCAGACAGCCTTCCTCAGAGTTTCAGAGGAACAGCATAAGTAATCTGGCTTAACCTATGATGTATAACAGGATCACACGTGATAGTAACAAGGTTGAAAAACATAAATACTAAAGTTCTTATCTCTAACTCTAGAACTTCAACCTCGTCCTTGAAGGCTTGCAAACAGTTCACTGTGCCTAGTAAAATGTATAAATAAAGAAGCTCAGCATGACTGAGCAGCACACCCTGTCTGTGTTCACCTCATCTCTGCTTCTGCATCTTCCTCCTTTCTCTAACTTTGTCCTTCACAGGACCAAGTCCCATGGAGAACACTGACATTATTACATTCCAGAAAGATGTTACTCCTAAGCTTGTCAGCAGATGCCAACAATATAGCCATTATGAAAAACAGTATGGAGACATCTCAAAACATATACATAAAATTAATTTTTATGCCTCTTTTTTAACATAAATATATTTTCCCTTTTAAAATCTGTCTCTATGGTTATTATTGTTTGCTTTTCTAAGTTAAATGACATAATTACATTCCAGAAAGATGTTACTCCTAAGCTTGTCAGCAGATGCCAACAATATAGCCATTATGAAAAACAGTATGGAGACATCTCAAAACATATACATAAAATTAATTTTTATGCCTCTTTTTTAACATAAATATATTTTCCCTTTTAAAATCTGTCTCTATGGTTATTATTGTTTGCTTTTCTAAGTTAAATACATGTTTGTTTATTTCTGGATTAAACCTCAAATGTCTATGATGCAAATTATTTTCTTATTTTCGTGAATTTAAGAATTTTTGTGTCTATTTTAATAAGAAATTCTTGTTATTTTTATCTTTTAAAATGTTTTAATATGGTCTTGGTAGAAAGGTAGTAGCCTATCACGTTATTGGTGGAGAAGTGGGTGTCATATTGTCTTTTCTTTTTTTTTTTTTTTAAGAAGTTTTTGCTATAGGGCACATGCGCTCACCAGGAAGACAGAGAGAGACAGAGAGATAGAAAGCAAGAAATCACCCCCCAGGGGGGATGACCACACCGCAATCCCTTCTCCTCCATTCTCCTCTAGGGACCGTGGGCACACACACATGCGCCTGGTGTGAGTTTAAGCTACTGGGTTCAGGACTCGAACCACAGTTGACTACATGGGAATCCAGCGACATAGCCATCACGCCAACTGCTGGTCCCTGTCTTTCTGCTTTTGAAGAGTTTGGGTTGGCCTGATATATTTCTTACTAAATAATTTGATAGAACTCACTAATGAGAGGCAGACAGTGGTGAAGCAACAAACACTGATGTTCTTCTGTGAGCCTGACATGGGAATGTTCCTCATCCTTACGTGGAGACCTCCCTATGTATTGTGAGCATGTGTATGATCCAGGGCTAGCTGAGACTGGGGATGGATTATGACATCAAGACTCTGTTGAAAATGCCCATTCTCTCTTTCATATGGAAGAGATAAGTAATTTTTTAAAAAAAGTATCTACCATTGTAGACATCTAGAATGAAAGGTTATTTTGTAGGAAGATTCTACTTTTAGAATTCATAGTGATGTTCCTAATTCTGAATATTGGTAAGTAATGTTATAGTTCTCTCATTTGCTGTCTTCTGACAATTGTGGTTATTCTGGCCACCGTTTGATCATTTTATTGCTCTTTGCAAAGAAACAGCTTTTAGATTACTATGTACTCTATAATTTTGGATAATTTTTATTTCTTTAATGCTGTGATCTGAATCTGTACACCATAATTCAGATATTGGAAACTTAATTTTCAGTACAATAGTGTTGGGAGGTGGGACCTCTCAGGAAGCTCTGCCTTCAGGAATAGATTAATGCTACTATGAAAAGAGATAGTGGGTATTCGTTGGTTCTTTCTTGTCCTTTTACCTTACAAAGATGAAACAAGACTTATCAGATGCCAGAACTTTGACCTCAAATTTTCAAGCCTTCAGCTCTGTGAGGAAATAAAATTTTGTATAAATTACCCAGTCTCAGATATTCTACTATAGCAAGATAAAACTAAGGCAATCAATTTCTACTCTTATTTTTAGTATTTTCTTATTTTACCTTCAGTTAGTTTAAATTGCTCTTCTTTTTCTAGCTTCTTAACATAGAAACTTAAATTATTTATTCTAATCTTCATTTCTTTCTATTATATGCATATAATCACATATATTTTATGCCATGTGATGGTTTAGCTGCATCACACACATTTTGATATTTTCTGAGGTTATTTAAAGTGTAGGTATTTTCTAAATTTGATTATAATTTCGTCTTTCACTGTTTAGTTCTTAAAAAGTATATTGTGAGGGAGGGAATCAAGGAGAAAAACAGAGAAGCAAGGCATTTAAGGGACACAAAAGTGGAAGATTGTTGATGATAACATGTATAACAACTTTAACTGGACTGGTGTGCAATGTATTTTTACTGGGAAAATTCATTGTATGAACTGTTGTGATATATAGTGATTAAATATAGAAAATAATTTTTTTAAAAATTCAATATATATACATAAAGTATATTGCTTCAGTGCTAGCCTATGACATGGAGGTCAAGTCAGCTGGGTCCTGTGTGGCCAACTGAGTGGTTCAAGTCCCCAACCCAGCAGCTCAAAATATGAGCCGGATTCATATGCATAAATAGCCAATATCCTGAAATGAGAATAGAGAAGCGACTATGGCATGGTCATACCCTCTGAGGAGTACTTTCTCCCTTTTCTGTCTCTCTCTCTCTCTCTGTCATTTTCTCTCTCTTTTTCTCTCACCAGTGATCACATGTGCCCCACAGCAAAAGAAGAAAAATATATATTGTTTAGTTTCCAAGTATTTTGGAACTATCTAGATATATTTTAGGTTTTTAAATGATTTATTTGTTTAAATTACCCCAGCAAGAGAGAAGGAAGTGGGCATTTCCAATCAGAACTTGCCATGCCAGATTCTCCACCAATCAGTCTCTCAGCCAGCCAGGACCAAGGCATGCACTAGCATACTCCAGATGTTCAGGTCAACTCAGGATTGAAATCTGGGCCTTCCATGTGACTCCAGCATTTCACATAGTTGCCCCATTGCCTACATCACCATAGTTTAGCCAATGACAAAAATTTCACTTTGAGTGCAAGTTCAGCAGCGATACACAAATTTTAAGGTTTTGTTTTTACATTTAAATATTTTCTACATATTTACTGGTTAGAACTAGATTATTTAGTTTCTAAATATTTGGGAATCTTCCAAATATCTTCTTTTTACTTTTTATTTTTTCTTTAATTTTCCCTTTGCATGTATATTTACCAGAGAGAGATAGAAAGAGAAAAAAGTGAAAGTGAGAAAGCACCGTCACCCATGAGGAATGGTCACACCACAATTCCTCTCCTTCACCTTTCCTTCCTTTCAGGATTTTGGTCCCATGTGCATATGTGCCTGACATGATCTTTATGCTACCAGTCTGAAGCTTGAAACATGTGGGGTCTAGCCATCGTAACCACTATGCCACCAGCTGGTTGTGGTTATTTCTTATTTCATTTCAATGTGGTCATTTTGGTAAGAGTTTATTCTTTGTGTGATTTTCAACTTACTAAATTTATCAAGACTTGTTTTATGTACTAAAATTTTGTCCACTTTTTGAGATTTTATGTGCGGTTTAAAGAGTGCATGTTTTGCTACTTATGTTATAGTATGTGAGTTATGTTAATTTTATCAAGGTGGTCAATTACACATTTTATTCAAATTACTAAATCACTGTTAATTTGTAGTTGCCAGGGGGCACATATGCTTGCCATAGAGAGACACAGAGAGAGAAAAGGAAGGCATCCCCCTCAGCAGGAAATGGTCACAAATCAAATCCTTCTCTTTCCTTTCTCTATGCTGTTGGGATTTAGGGCTGACATGCACATGTCGCCATCATATTTTCTAAACCGCTGGGGCTGGGATTTCACCCACAGTTAGCCATGTGGGATCTGACTCTCTTAATAATAGGCTACAAGCCAGCCCAAATTACCAGAAATTTTCTTTGAAACATACTGCAGTTAGTAATGAGATAAGTCATAATGAGCAACAGACATCCAAAAACACAGGCTGTAGCTCCCAAAGCAAAGACAAGAAATACCTCAGAGACCACAGGATAGTTGACATGAAAATCCCAGGTTAGTTCTCCATGGAAGCCAAGGGAAGGAAAAGATAGAACAGAGGAAAGAAGAACAAAGAGAAAAATTTAGGGATTAATCACATCTAAGAAAAAGAAACTGGCAAGGAGATAGATCATCAAGGATGAGATAGTACACTTTTATGTAAAGTAAGAAGAATTTCAGAAACAATGTAAGCAATAGTTTGAATGACTTAAAAATATCAAGGAACTATAAACATGCCATAAAGTCATTTATTGAGGATTTTTAAAAATTTACCAAGTTTTTATTCAATGTTAATTATGTATTGGCATTATTGTATGAGGCACAGATATAGCAGACATATTTTCTTCTCTTGAGACTTGGAACCTAACCATTCCTATTAAAATGAGAATATAACCAACCTTGATACTAACTAAGAAGGCAAATGTAGCAAAACAATAATACTATTACATACTCAGAGTCAAGAAATTATTTAAATCAATGACAAATATGATAAATAACATCAATACTTTTGAATAAATGGTATTAGATAGGATCCTCATCTTTAGCAATCAAACCATAGCATTGTCATACTATTTTACATTTCTCTAACGACTAGTTTTCCAAAATACTGTTAACAAATTTATCATATTATGAAAAGATCTAATAATATTATAATACACTTCTTGAAAAATCATATTATTGAATTCTAAATCTCAAAGTTTACATAAAATAAAACAAAATTTTTATGTAAATAAGCCATGAGGAGGAGAAAGTCAGTGAAAAATAAAGCTTATAAATAAATTAATGCAACAGATTAATGAAAATTTTAGCTTGTTTGTACCTTTTGTTGTATTTACTAGGTGACTCCTAAAAAGGTTGTACTTCTTAGGTAAAAACTCTACATATCTTACATTTTATTGTTCTTTTTCAAAGGGCTTTCAGAGCACTGTAAATAGAAATGTTTAACAACCATGATCAATTGAAAAAAATGATTTCAGAAAAAAAATGCAACAAATGACTGGTGTGTGTGTCACTATAACTCCTTCATTTACTAGAGCTGTTTTTACATACAAGAAAAGAATAAAATAAAAGAAATAAAAATCAAACTCCTCTAAAAATATTTGAAGAGATGCCCCTTATTTGTGAGTTTATATTCCCTTTGCTCTCCTGCCCTCGTCATTTTATTTATTTTTAATAGAAGCAATTTGGAAAATGATATTTAATTCTTCCAATTACATAGACTCAGGGAAGTGAATATTTAGGTTTTCATTTTTGTTAAGCTTTATATTTGTCTTGCATTATTTCACAATGCAAAGCATTGAAAAATAAAATTTTTTGAATTAGTTATATTAATTTTCAGAATGAACTTTTTAAAGATCACTCCCACTAAGATGGTTATCTTACTAGTGAAGTGATAATTTAAGACCTCCTCCCTGTGCAGCAGTGGAAGGATAGAAGGGAGCATTTCAGTGATGTGTTTTAGAACTTAGTTGTAAAGTCTGATCAGATGCAGCATTCAACTTGTCAGCCTCTTGGTCCAGAAGTAAAGCACTTATCAAATGAACAGCAAAAGAGGGTATTTAGCATTCTAAGAGTGAGGACGGTGAGAATTTTTTCAAACATGTGTTTTTTTTCCATATCTACAAAATGGTTTGAGACTGAGATCCATAAACATAATTCTGTGGTTCTTTATTTGACAGTGAATCCATTAGTTATATCAAGAAAAAAAAATCAATACTATTGGCATAAATATCATCCCCCAAATTGGTATAAATTTGGGGGATGATATTATGTCTATGAAGACCAAAGTAAGGGCATGTTAGCAGAACTTCTGTTTCCACAACAAACTCTTACAGACTCATCAGAAACAGCATGTTGACAGTTTCCCTTGCCAGCATCTTTTCTCATTCTTTCCATCTAATATAACCAGGAAAAACAAATCAAGATAACAATTTCCTGGAACCTGTTGTTTATGGATTCTTGTACAAGGTCCATGAAAGACTGAGATTTTATCTTTGAAAGGAATTTTGGCACTTGCAGGACAATATTTAGTGTGCCAGTGCCCCAATTACAAAAGACTAATCTCTCTAAAGATTTAGTGAGGGTCCTTTGGGTGTCCAGCACACGCACATATCCAGTCATGACTACAACAATGACAATGAGGTCATATAAGCAAGGCTTCTCAACAGCGGCACTAAGGACATTTGGAACTGAGTTCTCCTATGTTGTAGAGGGCTGGCCTGTGTATTTCTACATGTTTAACAGCACTGTTGCCCTTTAACCACTAGGTGTCAGGGGCTTCTCCACCCTCACATCTATGACAATTAAGATGTCTCCAGACATACCAAATTCTTCCTATTGGTCAAATCATTCCTTGTTGAGAACCACCAATTTAAACCTAAAGTATCTTTAAATCAAAATAGCATAGGCTGAGAAAAGTACCATTCATAAAGAAAGCATGCATATTTAAACATTTGCTTTGGTTTGTTTGCTTGTTTTATTTTTGTTTTGTTCTATTTATTTATTTATTTATTTATTTTTGAAAGAGAGATTTTTGCTATAGGTCTGTGTGCTGGCTAGAGAGATAGAGAGAGAAAAAGCAAGAAATCACTCCCTGGGTGGATGCCCATGCCATAATCCCTTCTCCTCCATTCTCCTCTTGGTATTTTTTGGGTAAACACACACATGCACTCTCTGTGAGTTTTAAGCGGCAGGGTCCAGGACTCAAACCATGGCTAACTACGTGGCGGTCCAGTGAAGTAATCATTACACTATCTGCTGGTCTCATATTTAAATTTCTTATGCTCACCATTCAAAGTGCTCTTATCTATTTTTCTGACACTCTATGTTTGTACTTTTTGTAACGGAGACACATTTTTGTATTTTGTATTAACTATTATTAATTGTATATGATAAAGTAGATACAAGTTGAAAGATTTGTTCCCATTTGCCTGATTTATTCTATTGTAAACCAGAACTGGAACATCTCATAAGTTCTAATTCAATAAATTGTTCACCAGGTGTATTTCATAGTAATTTAGATATTACATTCCATTTCAAAGAGTACATGACTTAAGATGAAACATTTTAATCACTCTTTGCACTCTTAACACACATATACACACAAATATACATGCACACACAAAGGTATTTGAGTATATTTATCCACTTTTTTGCTTAAGAAGATCTTATTTTATGCTATTTGAATAGAGGAATGAAATAAAAGTGTGCCTATAAAGCTCTTCAAATTTGTAATGGCTATACTACTAAAACTAATTAGTTTATAAACATTTTATCACAGTTTTTCCTTTAATATGTCTATAATTAAATCAAAAGTTACAGTTTAAAACATTTAAATATGTTTTCATAGGAATATTCAAAATGTTCTTAATGCAAGTGCTTTAGTATACCATCAATACAAAATAAAATATAAATATCAGAATCATTATCATAACAATGACAATAGCAAAGACATCTTGTCAATCACATTTCTTTATACCTTTTACTTTGTATTTCTTAAATACAAAAGACAATCTTAAGGAAAAAATGGTACCATTTCTCCCCATTTTACAGATGAGAGAATTGAACAGTAGGTAGGGAACTTAAGTAATTTGCCTGGAATTGTATATTTCTGAAGTGGACTAGCTAGCATTTGAACACAACTGATCTGATTTTAGAGACAATTCTATTAATCAGAGTCCCACACAATCTCCACTAATTTTTTTTTCTTTTTCTTTTCTTTTAGCTAATTCATTTGGCCTCACTAGTTCATGAAGTATTTCTTAAGGTTTCAAAAATGGAACTTGACCTTGTTTCTAAACTAGTCATATGTTTTAAAAATAAAGTTATTTTTTCAGTGTTGGAAAATTGAGGGGAGATGTCTTAGTGAAGGATTCTTCTGTTGCAGGTTGGACAGCTAAATGCTTCTTCAATATCTCTAATAGAGGTGTAAGTGTCGAAAAGCTCATCCCTTGATGTTTAAATACGTACTTTCATTATTCTCTTTTTGATAGATTCTTATCCTTTATAAACTAGATTTTATTCCTGGTGTATGTATTTTTTCCCTTTTGGGAATCTAACAGTGGGAGGGCTATCATAAATCTTTAAGGTCAAAATATAATTCAGAACACATACATCCAAGCTACCTAAGAGACAACGTTTTAATCCAAATACCCATAAAAACATATGAAGGGGGAGATATATTCTCACATCTTAGCAGCAAAACATACATTTGAGAAGAAATTATCTATGTGAAATAGTTTGCAACATTTTTGAACAACCAAGAATAATCGACATTGGCTACACTGTTCCAAGAGCCTGACTAAACTGTATTTTTTTAATATTTCAATTAGATTGACACTTTAAATCTCAAAATTTGGGTTTTAAAAATATTACGTTTATTTATTTATAAGCATTGCATTTTATGTTTTTGTATTCTTCTCACCAACTAATAATATGTTGACTGTTATGCCAATGTTACACTGTTAAAAACAGAAATCTGATACTCTTTCATATGACATTGTCTCTAATATCATTTATAATATTAATACTCCATATGTAAACAAGGCACTATACATTGTAATGAGGCACATATTTACCCACTTTTGATGTCAATCTTAAATTCTAAAATTTAATTTTTGCCCAAATCAACAAAATTATTTTTACGCAGTACAGTGCCTAAGGAAACAAAAAATGAAGTCTTTACAAAAACATATTTTAAACATTTATGTTAATAATTAGACACATACATTCATATTGAGTACGTATGGTTTTAAATGAAAAGAACATACTATGGACAGAATAGATTCCCTGCAGCACTGGTTTGTGCTATCTAAATAAACATGGGGGAATTAGCACAATGCATTCTTTTGTTTATAAGCAGAAATTTAAGTAATTAAGTAATGGCTCATAGAACAGCTCACTTGTATTCTAGAAATATTTTGGAGAACGCCTTTGATGTACTGGAGTAAGGTATATAAACTATATTGCTGCTCAGGAATATTTAGGATATTTTAGATGCTAGAAATGGCATGGTCTTTGTGTATGGTATGTCTTTGGTACAATTTAGACCACCATTTGTCCTCAAGTAGGTCTATTTAAAGTATAATTGACTGCCCTAGCAATTATTGTGAATAGCAGCTGTCTGCTGGTAAAAAGGCATATATATAATGAGGGAGAAAGGATCAAATACATGCAATAGAAAAGGAAAGTATAAAGAAAATATCTATATGAGGTATTTTAGTCCAGATTTTATATTTGAAAAGGACAAGGCCTATTAGCCACTTCCAATTAGGGACTATGAAAAAAAAATGAATGAAAGTACTCATCTATTTATGAAAAGCAGCTGGGACTCCCTAAGTCCAAAACTAGGGAAAGTTTATTTGTTCTCAAATCGTTACAGCTTACAACATTTCATTTATTTTCATTAGCTATGTTAGGTTTTGTGAAAAATCTTTCTTGTATCATGTACCTTCTGCAACACACAAAAACACCTTGCTTTGTTTTTCTCCTAAATAGCTACATAATTAGATGGATTATTTCATGTGTCTGTGCCTGTGTTTGCTGAAGAGAACAAGCCAGATAAATTAGCACTTAGCAGAACTCACAATAGCACATAATATGCCCTTGTGTTTCATATAAAGCTTTATTTGTCATTCACGGCTGGTTGGCAAAACTGACTTTGCTTTTGAAAATGACAGGTGGTACTCTGGTGAGCTCTGTATGGAAAAAGAAACAACCTTCACCAAGACAGTTTCTGTCAATAGCGTCCATGATTTCGTATTCAATTGGGGCTTGTGTTTCTTCTAAAGTTCTGCTTCATTTGCATCTCTTGGGCCTGGCATCACCAAAGCTCTTTAATAATTGGCATTCTATACTACGACACC
Organism: Tupaia belangeri chinensis; assembly: GCF_000334495.1. NCBI lineage: Eukaryota > Metazoa > Chordata > Mammalia > Scandentia > Tupaiidae > Tupaia > Tupaia belangeri. Next base: position 6,025,584 of record NW_006159731.1, read on the forward strand.
AGAAAGGCAGGCTTCCTCTTCTCCGCAAGCCTGATTAAAAGACAGGTGAAGTTCAGTATATTTCAATAAGCCTCAACATTCCATGTCAGGAATCAATAGCCCTCCTTCTTTTTTTAGGGGTTATTAAATTGCAGCTGTAACATTAGCCTTCTTTATCTAATTGATTGTCTTTTCACAGGGCTAAGAAAATCAATAGCAGTCAATGGGACTGCCCTGTTTCTACCTAATAGATGTTTTCTCCTAATTGGCTGCCTGGGTGGCTTCACCGAGCTCAGTATGTTTTCAGAAGTCCACAGTATGTTGCAACCCTTGTAAACTATTTTACCCTGTGCAACTGTTATTGATTTTATAATGAAATCTAGAAAAATCAATAGCAATCAGGAATATAGATCAGGATTCCTAGGTACCTTATGACAAAGGGCAAACTCACTTTGCTACACTTCAAACTGTGATTCAATTAAATGTGTCCTTAAAACATTACATTTTCCAAAGACTTTGATCAAAGTCACCTGATTTCTTTACCAAGCCCAGGCTCAAAATCTAAGAATTGAAAGATGCTAAGTTAAAAATTAACATTGCAATTTTTAATCGACTATTTTCCCACAAAATGAGATAAATCAAATGTTAAAGATAAATGAATTTGCGGGAAAACAAAATGTGACCTGTTAGAAGTCATTGTATGCACTATATAGTCAACTATGCAATTTCCAGAGAATTAAAATAAAATACATAACCTTACGTGAAAAAAATATGTTTGGCTAACATGCCAAAATCTGTATTTATGTAACTCAGTAAGCAGCATTACCTCCATATGACAGAAACATAAGTATTTTTCAGATGATTTTGCATCACAGAATCTGAGTTCAATTCCCATCTCTGAATGCTATTAGATTTTTGTCTTTGAATATAGTTTGAACATTTACCAGCATCATAAAACAAAGTTATCAATCTCTTGGTGTTATTATCAACCTACAAATTCCTTAGAAATAACAGTTTTCTCTTTGGGGAAAAAAGTCTCAAAATAAAAAGATGTAAATGTTAATTATGACTTTTAAAATGCTTCATTTCTTAGACTAGGAAGTGACAAGGAGGTTAAGACACTGGATCCCACATGGCCAGTTGCAGGATTCATGTTCTAGACCTGGTAGCTTAAAACTATCACAGGACACATTTGTAGCCGTGGCCAAAATCCCAAGAGGAGACTGCAGGGGCAAAGATTGTGGCATGGCCATGTCTCCTGGGATATGTTTTCGCACCCTCTCTTTCTCTATCTTTGTCTCTCTCAAGAAAGTACGCATGTCCTACAGTAAAAACTCCTCCCCTCACAAAAAAATAAAAATCCTCATTTTTCCTCTGAGAGAAAGAAATGGTATTTATTTCTAAAAGGCAAGGAGAATCATTTTCTTTTTATATCTGCTATTTCACATTTGCTTTGGTATTTGTCTAATGTATCATCCTCACTTCTATATGGCCTGATTTTGAAATCCTATTATTTTTCTTGATATCATGAATTCTAGATTAGGTATGCTCTAAGGCATATTTGCATTATCCATTTTCCTTCCAACTCTGGATAAAATTTGCAAGGCTTTATTTTTATATTGTGTTATTTTTATTCCTACTTAATAATAAAATGAAGAATAAAACAAATTTCTATCTAAGGGCTATAATTTTGTAA